>NC_061830.1:29506136-29508636 GCF_019202785.1 Penaeus chinensis
TTGACTTACACATGTCCTCATAAAAAAAGATGTCGTAGAATATTATGATAGATGTAGATGGTAGTGCTGTTGGCGAATGGCTTCCGAAGTGGCCCGGGGAAGTTCGAGGCGGGGGAGGGATCGAGATGTCTTACGGGGCGATAAAATTAATTGGCCGTGGCGATTAAATGCTGTTGTTGTTTGTACTGGAGTGATAGGATCTGTGTGGATGCTCTTGGGTGGGAAGGTCGCTCGATTTTGTTCCTTTTTTTTTTGTCTTGTTTTTTTTTTTCCGTTGTTGTTTCGGCTGTGTGTGTGCGTTTGTATGTACTACATGTTTAGTGTGGGGATTCTTTCCAGAGTCAGAATTGGTGTATTCGTCTCACAAAATGTCTCTTTAGTCTCCGTGCGACAGACGAGTGGTGAATGCGCGGTATGCGTGGACTATCCCTCCTCACTCTCCTCTCTCCTCCCTGCCTCTCCGTTTCACCCCCTCTCTTTCTCCTGCTCTTCCCTCCTTTTCCATGGATCTCCTCTGCCTCCACCTTCTCCAACTCCTTCTCCTCCTCTTCCTTCTTCTTCTTCTTCTTCTTCTTCTTCTCCTCCTCCTCCTCCTCCTCCTCCTCCTCCTCCTCCTCCTCCTCCTCCTCCTTCTTCTCCTCTTCCTTCTTCTCCTCCTCCTCCTTCTTCGCCTTTTCCTTCTTCTCCTCCATCTTCTCCTCCTCCTTCTCCTCCTCCTCCTTCTTCTTCTTCTTCTTCTTCTTCTTCTTCCTCTTCTTCTTCTCCTCCTCCTCCTCCTCCTCCTCCTCCTCCTCCTCCTCCTCCTCCTCCTCCTCCTTCTCCTCCTCCTCCTCCTCCTCCCCCTCCCCCCTCCTCCTCCTCCTTCTTCTCCTCTTCCTTCTTCTCCTCCACCTTCCCCTCCTCTTCCTCCTCCTCCTCCTCCTCCTCCTCTATTTCCTCCACCTCCTCCTCCTCCTCCTCTTCCTCCTCCTCTATTTCCTCCACCTCCCGACTCGCATTTCCACCGAACATAATTTCCGACGTTATGCAAAATAGATGAGTCACCCTCGGCGCATTTACGCAATATTGTCACCCTCTCAACACCTCTCGCTGCCTGTTTACCGAAGGTCTTACGGCCGAGGCAGATGAACAAATAGGTGGGATTATCGACGATCGATACACGCGGGCTTCCAGTTGCCGATTAGATCTACCTGGCTCGACCTCACACCGACATCATCTCTGTTTGTACGATCGATCGACGTCGCTGCCGATATTTGTGGCGACGGCGATCATTAGCCCCGCCTTGGCCGATTCTGGTGCCCGGGGGGGGAGGGGGGGAGGCTTTTTATCCTCGTTGGATTAACCAAGTCAAGCTGGGTTAAGCGCTGGGATCGCCGGGGAAGATTATCGGTGGGATCTTAACTGTGTAAAGTAAGCTCTGAAGGTTTCCGGTTTTTTTTAGATTTTTTTTTTTTTTTTTATTATTATTAGTGTGATAATGTAGGTATTGGGTTTCATTATGATTTTCTTTGTCGTTATTATCGTTCAGTTATTGTGCTTACTGTTATTGTTATTAATGTGGTCATTATTGTTACTATCGTTGTTATTATTATCGTTAAATATTTGCTGTTACCATAAGTATAACAATGGTATCATTATGTAATAACGATAGTGATAAAATTAGATGATAAAACAATATAGAAATAATGATACTAAAGACATGATGATAATAATGAGAAGTGTAATTATAAGCATCATCATCATTATTCTTCATCATCATTTTTTTATGTTGATATTATTATTGTTATTATTTATTGTTCTTCTTATTATTATTTATTATTATTATTATTATTATTTTGTTGTATTATCATTATTATTATCATCATTATCATTATCATTATTACCGATAAGTTGATTATGATTGTTGCTGTTGTTATTGTTAATATTCTCATTATTAGCATTATTAGTAGTAGTAGCAGTGGTAGTATCGATATTGTTATTATCATTATTGTCACTATGACGAACTACTTTTGATGTCACTATTATTCTTGTTACTGCCACTATACTTTTTGTGATTTTTTTTTTAGTTTTTATACATTATTATTCTTATAATCTTTTTTTTTCAAAACAAATATATAATCATTTTTATTCTTGAAATCATCAAAATCCTTAATTCACGTCAATATCGTGTGTAACGAAGTTAGATAAAAATCAATGTAAAGAGAAACAGCTATAAATCACAAAGAAAAAAAAATGCGTTTCAATAACCACTTAATTAGAAGCTAAAATATCCGGAAAGACTTCTTAATGCGAACCGTTTATTGAAAAGGAAAAGAAAGACTAAAAACATAGTAAAGCGACAATTGACGGTGAAAGTTTTGTTCAGCCGTACAGACTGTCACGACAGGACACTGTGAACTCTCCGTCAGCTGATTATGACAGAGTGTAAGTCGTTCTTCGGATGTCATCGTCATGTATCGCCTTGATCGTTTGGCCGATCTGTCATGACACCTCTACAAAA
>NC_061830.1:29518636-29526136 GCF_019202785.1 Penaeus chinensis
CTGGTTCATTTGTTCAGACCCCCGCCTCCACCCCGAGCCATCAGAGTTCACTACGCAATTAAATCCCTCACACGACGCTCAAAGATAAATGACTTTGTGCCTCACTTCGGGTAGGTTTTACGCCCAGCACTGCCTAAAATTTCTCCGCATCCCGGGACTTAAAGAGGAGAGTCCTAACAGCGAGGCAAGACAACATGATAAATAAACTATGCAGCCGCGCCAGCCTTGCAGTGTTGACATAACCCCGGAAAGGCCGAACCAAAACAAACCAACGACCTAGTTTGCGCGCGCACGAGTGAGTCCGCAGCGACACACGCGGTGCAAGGCGAGGTCACGTGAGGTAAGGCCAGTAGTGTTCGCGCTGTGGCCGAAGTGGCGGGAAGGACAGCTATTGGTCCCGGCTGTCGCGGCTCTCCGCCAGTGAACGCGCGCGCCCTAAGACGGTTTTCAAGAAGAAACTTGAAGTGTTCGTTGTATGGTGAAGAAAATAAGTGTTTAGAGAGAGAGAAAGAGATAAAAAAAAAAAAACATGTGATGTATGTATGTGATATTTGACTTCATTTGTGGTGAATTTTACGGTGATGATTTGTTCTGAGTTTTGTATAGTGAAGATAATAAAACGAAATGAGATTGTTGGACGATGGAACATTGGAAGATGTGGCAGTCTCGAAACAGTGAGGCGCCCAGGGAAAGCTTCTAATACTATCGTCCGCATACGATAAATGTGAGATAGAGTTTTAATACCAGATATGTAAATGTGAATCCGAACAACAGCCCTACAGTAATATAAATGTAAATCGTGTGTCCATCTCCCATAGCAGGGAAAACAAACCATATGTATTTCTCCAATCAGTTTACAAGGTTCGGACAACACATCAAAATGATTGTGTTTATCGTGTTTATTGTGAATTGCCGACACGAACAAGTGCTTTGGTGCTGGAATATGACATTACCCATATCCGCAGAGTTTAGTGGATGTATCTGGGATAAGTAATTGTGAAATATGGGTAAAATCCCAAGAAAAGTAATGGGTGTTTGAGCAAAGATATGACGGCCGAGAATGGACGTGCAATGTCGCCAGTAACGGCTCATTCGTAAAAATAGGCTGCAACATTGTGATTATCATCGGATTTATTGCATATTGCATGGCCATCATGGTGCCCATTGCCAGTGAATCAACGAGTGTTATGGCAGCCTGTTTTGTCGGCGTGTTGCGGATTTGGGGACATTATTCAGGCAATTGCCGGGGCAACATTGGCACCGTTTAAAGAAAATTGCAACTGGGTATTTTTCTGCCTCCCTGCCGTGATTTGGAGCGATGGACAGTGGAACAAAAATTTTAACCTTCCTTTTATGGTTATAATAATCTTAGATGGATTGTTATAGTGTCATGCAGGGGGTAAAACTTTTAAAAAAGCGGTGTATAACCATATTTGGAACCGAAATTGGTGTCGGGTGACATCTAACGACCAATTTTCTTCCTATTTAACCCACATCATAATTGAAGTAATAATAATTAAGCCCCCCCTCCCCCCCGCCCCTCCCAATAAAGAGATTAGAAACCATGAACTAGAACAGACTCCACGGTCCAGAAACCCAACATTGAGTCTCCGTTTCATCTCGCGAGATTTTACGCTTTGAGATGTTTATTTTATCTTGCGAGGATCCGGCGTTCGCGGGACGGTCGAGTGACGTGCGCGGCGAAGAGTCGAGTTCAAAGCCAAAGCCACTTGAAGCCTTTCGGGAAATAGACTTTGGGGAAAAAGTTACACACGCCGCTCCTTCAGATCTAATAGTTCTTGTGTCTGCGTGTTCTTTCATATGTGATTTTTGTCAAGATTTCCCTTTTCTTTGTCATTCTTAAATAGATTTTAAGATACTTTAAAAATATTTACAATAAAGAAGTGATGGATATAAAATGATAAAAGAATTACATTTCTCGAAAAATAATATGTTTTCACGGAGAGCCTCGCAAGAGAAAATCGTAATAACGATGATGAAGAAAGTAATGATAACATGAAAAGTTAAAAGCGAATAGTGCTTTAATCTCGAGATACTCTTTATTTTATGTTTTTATTTGTTCGTTTTACTTTTCATTCATCTGGTCTATGGGGAGGCGCTCTCGCTTCCTTCCATAAAAGTGCTCTTTCAATAGCACTGCTCACTCGGATTTGTTTATTCTGAAACGACATCAAAGAAAATTGGAAAATCTCAATGAGCCATTATTTGTGTCTGTTTGTCTGTGGAGAGAGAGAGAGACAGAAACAGAAATAGACAGACATAAAGAGAAACAGTGAGGGGGAGAGAGAGAAACAGAGAGAGCGAGTGAGAAACAGAGAGAGAGAGAGAGAAAAACAGAGAGAGAAACAGGGGGAGAGAGAAAAACAGAGAGAGATAGAAACAGAGAGAGAGAGAGAGAGAGAGAGAGAGAGAGAGAGAGAGAGAGAGAGAGAGAGAGAGAGAGAGAGAGAGAGAGAGAGAGAGAGAGAGAGAGAGAGAGAGAGAGAGAGAGAGAGAGAGAGAGAGAGAGAGAGAGAGAGAGAGAGAGAGAGAGAGAGAGAGAGAGAGAGAGAGAGAGAGAGAGAGAGAGAGAGGGAGAGGGAGAGAGAGGGAAAGGTAGAGAGAGGGAGAGAGAGGGAGAGAGAGGGAGAGGGAGAGGAAGAGTAAAGGGAGAGGGAGAGAGGAGAGGGAGAGAGAGGGAGAGGAGAGGGAGAGAGAGGGAGAGGGAGATGGAGAGAGAGGGAGAGAAAGGGAGAGAAAGGGAGAGAGAGAGAGAGAGAGAGAGAGAGGAGAGAGAGAGAGAGAGAGAGAGAGAGAGAGAGAGAGAGAGAGAGAGAGGGGGGGGGGAGAGGGAGAGGGAGAGGGAGAGGGAGAGAGAGAGGGGGAGAGGGAGGGGGAGAGGGAGATAGAGATAGAGAGAGAGAGAGAGAGACAGAGAGAGAGAGAGAGAGAGAGAGAGAGAGAGAGAGAGAGAGAGAGAGATGGAGGGTGAGACAAACGTAGAAACAGTGACAGAGAGGGAGAGAGAGAGAGAGAGAGAGAGAGAGAGAGAGAGAGAGAGAGAGAGAGAGAGAGAGAGAGAGAGAGAGAGAGAGAGAGAGATGGAGGGAGTGAGAAAGGTCTGTCAGTCAGTCAGAGACACGTAGAAACCGTGGCAGAGAGAGAGAGAGAGAGAGAGAGAGAGAGAGAGAGAGAGAGAGAGAGAGAGAGAGAGAGAGAGAGAGAGAGAGAACGAGAGAGAGAGAGACTATGATAGGAAAATGATAAAAAGCAGAAGACCACGCAACACCGAGCTCTCCCGACCCTCCAGCTTTACCAGGTGGGCGGACTAATGGTGGGCGTCGTTTCTCGCATTTTTAATCTACATTTCAAAACGATTGATATTTAATAGCTTGTTTCATGCATAGAAATCAATTATACATAATCTTTCTATCTTTTATTGTAAAGATTGAAACATTTTGGGTATTACGAAAATGTTAATAGTTCAGTCCCCTGTAGTGAATTAATATACTTGATCAAACTGCATCACGTGGTATTGAATCCAGCGTATAATGTCGTCCATCCGAACCAAGTAAAAAAACACAGCCAGCGGAAAGGGATAACTAGATATAACTAGATTAGTGTGCCAGTCCCTCGGGAGCAAATGGGCGTAAACCTAGCGACCCGCCCACCCGTATTGCCGGAGAGGCCATGTGAGGCTGAAATCCCATAGCTGGAGAAAAGAAGTAAGGGGAAGTTACTGTTTCGTTTTACCTTCATAAACGTATGAACATTATGACAAGATTTATCCGTGTTTTATCGTCAGAGCTGAGTTCCTGTACATACACGGGGACAAAAAGTCATTCATTTTCGGTACATATGGTAAATTTACCACAGGCTCATTCACACAGGAGAGCAAGATTCGTTCACATCCGTCACAACTACCACAAACTTTATTCCCATCAATGGAAAGTTCATTCAAGTCCTTAACGACCTGTACAAAGTTCAGTCACATCTGTTCACGACTATTACAAGGTTCATTCACATCCGTCACGACCAGAGCAGGGTTCATTTACATCTGTCACGCCCAATATAAGGTCTATATACCACAACGTCCATCTAGTTCCGACCCGAGCGCAGCAAGGTCCAGCCTCGTCTATCACTTCCACAACTAGGCACATAAAAGCGACAGGAAGACAACAAAAATCCATCCGTGTCCAGCAGAGCCGCGCTGACCATTAACATCCGTCGCGGTGGCAAACAAGGTGGACTTCACCAGCAGCCGTTCAGACATCGATGACCGCGGCGATAAAATAGCTGCAACGGTGACCTCTATGGGAGTTTAGGTCGTTCCGGGAGCTGCACTTTTCCCCCTTCTATTTGGATGTAAATGTAGCACAATAACTTTACTCTGCCTGACACGACCTTGGCTTACGCTGGCTTGCTTTCTCGTCTGCGCAGCATCTCTCTTTCTCTCTCATCTCTTTTCTCTCTCTCTCTCTCTCTCTCTCTCTCTCTCTCTCTCTCTCTCTCTCTCTCTCTCTCTCTCTCTCTCTCTCTCTCTCTTTCCCTTTCGCTCTCGTCACCCGGACGGACACACACCTGTTTATATAATATGTATGTATTTAAATAGACTGATAGATTACTAAGTAGGGTAGACAGAAAATCAGACACGCACACACTAGTTTCGCACATCAAGATCAAATGGACAAAGACACATTCAACCATTCTAACATTCATATTGATACATATTCCAGACGCAAACAAGATTTAGCTTCCCTACGCGCTCCCTCTCACAGCACGTGAAATGTGAAATGTCGTTTACTCTCAGCTGAGCACAGTCAGTGGAAAATGACAATTACCTGCAAAAGGGATGCCACTCAGACACACGCTGCGCCGGTGCCAGCAGGACCCAAAGTGCCACAAGGCCCCCGGAGTACCAGCGAGCCGCTCTTGTACACCAGTTGATTGAATTGAAGTGGGCACATTAATCAACTTTAGCTCTGCCCTCTCATCCACTCCCTTCCCCTCCTCCTGTCACCCCTTCCTTTCCCTTCGTTTGAGTGACGCCCTCCCCTACCTTCCCCTCCCTCAGTACCTTGTTGACATCGAAGGAGGCCGGTGACGGTTAGGGGATTACAGTGAGAGGTTGAGATGGGCTTCCTAGGATGCTTAGGCGGGGGATCGCGACCCATCCCTGAGGAATTAGTCAAAAGTAGTTGAATAGTTAATGGAGACAGCGATGGGAGCTAAGGCGAGGGACGGAGGTGGCGTAGCATTCGCGAAAATATGCTAATGAGAGTGTCAGTGGAGGAAAACGCATTGGTTAAATAATTAGTGGAAGGTATGCAGTCGTTCGAGTTGTAGAAGGCTGATTATATGTGTGGACACTGAGTTTACTAGGTATACAGTGTAAGGGGAAACTAACATGGAAAGTTGTTAGCTTCCCTTTAAATTCTATAATCACATGCATAGCAGAGAGAGAGAGAGAGAGAGAGAGAGAGAGAGAGAGAGAGAGAGAGAGAGAGAGAGAGAGAGAGAGAGAGAGAGAGAGAGAGAGAGAGATGGAGGGAGGCAAGGACAATAGCAGAGAGAAAGAGAGACTTTCCACTACTTCCCAAGAGTCAAAGGGAAAAAGAAGCGTAAAGGACAGGCAGAAGGAATTTCCAAGACAACAGAATTTAAGGATATTGCCAAAGTGCCTCAGAAGGATTTAAAAGCCCTCTCCTGATTGCCCCGGGAATTGTCGCCCGACCCATGTAGCGTAAAATCACAAGGAGGTCCCGGAAATACCCGCGCGCGAATCTCTCGGATCCCGAAGCGTCCATTGTTTGTCGGATTCCTGTTTTAGATAAGGTCGGGGCGTCGCATTCCGAATATGAGATGGCGAGGGAGACGGGCGAAGGTGATACGTTTGTCTCGCTCGCGTGGAATGCTCTCGCCGCCGAAGCGTTTGGGCGGAATTGCGTTTGTTTCGTGTTGAATGGCGTGTGTCGAGGGGATGGGGGCTGAGGCAGGACGGAGGAACAGTCTGCGAGTTGGGAATATTTTGGTGTCAATGGGCTGTTGATCATAGGACACATTTATTGAAAAGAGGAAGTCTTCATTTCTTTAGATTAAGCATTTGCAAAGCTTACTGTTAAAGGATAAGAAAGAACCGTGCAGTATGTAAACTAAACATAATTAATATATAAAAATCAGAAATTCATACGTTGAGAACTTACGTTAAATGAAAGTTATGTATAAAATCAGAAATATATAGTGTTGTAAAAATGTTTATAAAGCGAAACACTGCAAGGGCCGTAGTGTGAAGATTGTGTATATTTAACCTAACATTATATATATTTTTTTCTTTATTCCAGTTGCTGAAAATATGCCGTGTTTAATCCATTATAACAGATCTGAATGAGGTTAAAGCTAGTGTCTCATACCTCACTCTGAAAGAAAATAGAAAAGTTAGAAAAATTTTGCGAGACGAAAAGTGTATTTCAGTGTTGCAGTCCGACCATGGTTCATATTATTAAGGTGTATTCCCTCATTTAAGAATTATATGTTGATAATGTCCAGCAAAGTCGATTACACAAAACGTGGAATCAGATGATGCCATTGATAATGAGAAACCATCCAACATGAAAGGGATAATATCATAAAAGCTTCTTTTTTTCTTCGATATGTTGCGCCATGTTGTGACGTCACGAGTGATGTTTCACACCAAAATCTGCAAAATCTGATCGATTGCGTGATTGATTTGACGGTTATTTGACGCAATGGCTACTCCAAATCACCCGTCGGAGATTTAAGTGATTGGTAGTGGTGATTGGGTAACACGTCGCCTACAGTAATGGGATGCGAAGTGACTCTTGCGAAGGATAAGTATGTACCGAGACAGGAGTGTGGGAAGCAGACTACTGTGGACCGGCCACACACCGGGACCCAAGACGAAGAAGGTGAGGCTCACGATCTTTTTCACACGTTTGTACCCGTTTTTGTTTTCTTCTCTTAGTTTCGTTTCCTTTTAACTGCGACGAAAGCTGTGTGGAAAGAGGTCGCAATTTTGATATGTGGAAACGGGGGATTTATTCAATCATTTATTTTAGTAATAGCGGTAAAAAACAACAACATAAACAACGGGAGCAAGAGATGCTGGGGAAATGTAGAGAAATGTTAGGAATGTAATCATATCATGAGGGGAGGGAGAGAGAGAGAGAGAGAGAGAGAGAGAGAGAGAGAGAGAGAGAGAGAGAGAGAGAGAGAGAGAGAGAGAGAGAGAGAGAGAGAGAGAGAGAGAGAGAGAGAGAGAGAGAGAGAGAGAGAGAGAGAGAGAGAGACAGACGGTTACAACTGAATAACTTTAAAAAAAACTTTCAAGAATGTATCTTGGCCTCGAGTTGGGAAAATGTTGTTTCCTTTTTAATAGACGATCTCTTGCTAAAAGAAATACATCACTCGCGTTTTACCAAAAATGTACAGAAATGTGTTAGAGTATGTATATCTGTAATCTGTCTTTACATTTGATATATA
>NC_061830.1:29533636-29548636 GCF_019202785.1 Penaeus chinensis
AAGACTCGCAAAGAGGTCTTCCTTCAGATACACTCACTGTTTGACTTTTCATTAGTATGTAAATTACTCGGCAGGAGTTAGCGCCAAGGAGCCAATTAGTTCGGGGATTTTATTCTACATTTCCTTCTCTCGGTTCTCTTGTCTTTTTTTTTTCTCTCTCTTTTCTTTCTTTCTCTTTCTTTTCGCATTTTTAGGAGGTTGGGGATTATACTCTAAAGACAGAGGAAGCCAAACTGCGCGGGTCTTGGCTTAACGAAGGCTTGTGCGATGAAAGATACCGATAGTGTTCCTGTGCTTTACCTTTTGTTTTATAAAGCTTAAAATTGTCTGTTATTTCAAAGCAATATCCTTCGGGAACTTTGATTTATAAAGAGCTCGATATTTTCTATACCTTTTTTCTTCCTTTTTTTCGAGAAATAATCGGCGAAATCAGCGAGGATCAAGATTATTCATATCTCGAGGTGCCTGGTTGATATCACGCGCCATAAAATCCTTGACTGATGCAGAGTCTGACTTTAGATGCTCTCGGGATGGTGATCCTCCACAAGATGCCTGTGTTCAGATTTGACACCGGTTGCCGTAGAGGTTAGATGCTGGACTTTACGAAAGTGTGTGTGTGTGTGTGTGTGTGTGTGTGTGTGTGTGTGTGTGTGTGTGTGTGTGTGTGTGTGTGTGAGAGAGAGAGAGAGAGAGAGAGAGAGAGAGAGAGAGAGAGAGAGAGAGAGAGAGAGAGAGGCAGATAGATATATAGATATGACAGACAGACAGACAGACAGAGAGACAGACAGACAGACAGACAGACAGACAGACAGACAGACAGACAGACAGACAGACAGATAGACAGACAGACATAAAGGCAGGGAGAAAACTCATCGTCTCCTCGTGCATAATACACGTACCACATCGCAGTTCACGAGACAGCCTCTCGATCGTCCACTCATTGTTTCGGCAGTTAGTTACATCGGCCTTTACCGGCTCGCTCATTACCCCTTCCCGCTGATTTACAGTATAGCGTTGCCTCGTCAGTGTGATTGCGGCGTTTAGCTAACGGCGCTCGGATTCGATGGGCGTGTGGTAATCATCATAACCCCCCCCCCCCTCCCTTCCCCGTCTTCCCCTTGAATCATCTCTTGCAGAACCCGGGGAATTCTTTTGCAATTAGGCCATAAGCGTTAGGCCTACGAGGTGTGATTGGGTAAACTGATTTAATTTTTTTTCGGAAAAGTGTCACCCTCCATCCTCCTTTTTTTTTCTCTCTCTATTTTTGGTTCAGAAATATGTAAAAGGTGAGCCCGCATGTGCAAACCTGATTCACCTAGAGGCGCGCATACACCTGCTTACGAACGCTCTTAATTGCGTACACGAAAGTCGTAAGCGTTGTAATTAGAGGTTCGTCGAGACGCCATTATCATTTCGAAATTACACCATAAATTGTCCCTCTTCCCCTTCCAGGAGAGGGGGCGGCAGAGGGAGGGTGAGGGGAAGAGGGGCGAGAGGGGAAGAGGGAACGGGAGGGGGTGGGAGGGGAGGTGAGGAAGAAGGGGCAGCACAATTGCTATTGGATATCCTCGGTTATTTAAGGATTATGTTTTTTTTTATTTGCATTTTGTTTTGCCTAATTGATATAATTAATTAACAGCTCGGAAGGGCGTATTTTTCAGCAGGTGAAGGAGTTGAGATTACTAGCATGCATCACCAGGCTGTGTGATTACCTTGCTGAAGCCTTTGCATTACACAAACTTATTAAGTGTTTCTTCTCTGTCTCTCTACCTGTGCGTTTGTCTGTCTTTCGGTCTGTCTGCTTCTCTCTCTCTCACTCACTCCCTCTCTCTCTCTCTCTCCTCTCTCTCTCTCTCTCTCTCTCTCTCTCTCTCTCTCTCTCTCTCTCTCTCTCTCTCTCTCTCTCTCTCTCTCTCTTCTCTCCCTCTCTAGCTTTCACGCTCTTTTCACTCCCAATTATTTCTCCCCTCATAATCCCAAAGCATAACTCGTACACTTTTTGTAATTCATTTAATGTTATCAACAAATTCTAAAAGTTTATTTGCAAGCTAACATTTCCTTGTCTTCTTTTCTAGGTAAGCGTGTACAGCCAGGATCGTGTGACGTCAGAGGCTAGTGGTAAGGTGCTCTTGTTATGATCCCAAAAGTTTTGCTCAAGAAAAGGGCGTTTCTAATTTGAATCTGCACTTCTTTCGACACAAATGTTAAGAAAATAAACTGTAGCAAGGGTGTATGCAAATAGAGCAAGAGCGTTGTGCTCTCTCATCTCTCTCTCCCTCATCTCTCTCTCTCTCTCTCTCTCTCTCTCTCTATCTCTCTATCTCTCTCATCTCTCTCTCTCTCTCCTCTCTCTCTCTCTCTCTATTCTCCTCTCTCTCTCTCCTCATCTCCTCTCTCTCTCTCCTTCTCTCTCTCTCTCTCATCTGCTCTCTCTCTCTCTCTCTCTCTCTCATCTCTCTCTCTCTCTTCTCTCTTCTCCTCTTTCTAATTCATCTAGATGTATTTAATAAATAATTCATAGCGACTCTCCCCCCTCTCTCTCTCCCCCCTCTCCTTCTCCTCTCTCTCCTCACTCTCTCTCCTCTCTCACTCACACACTCCTCCTCCCTCTCTCATCTCTCCCAATCTTCTCTCTCCTCTCTCTCTCTCTCCTCTCTCCCCTTTCTCTCTCCCCCGGGGTTTTATCTCTAATTTTCGTGGTTGTATGTCTGTTTCTTTGTTTCTTTATCGCGTCTAAACCCATATCGCTTTTACTTGAAAAAAAAACCAATTTCTAAACGGAAAATTCAGTAAAAATTTTAATTTTAAAAATAAATAAATATTGAATATATTTAAATGAATAATTACATAGCGACTTGGGAGCATAGACAACTTCCACAGAATGTATTGTCCCCTTTACCCAGGAACAGCTGTTGTGAGAGAGGGGGGGGAGGGGGAGGCCGCATTTCGTACCCTTGTATTGATTACTTGTTTTCCTCTTGTCATAATAGTACCATGGGGCAATAAACAGTCTGTTTGCTTGTAGACCTATTGATGCTCTTTGATACCGGTTTTCTTTTTGTTTGTCTGTGTGTGTGTGTGTATGTATATATATATATATTAAATATATATATATATATTAATATATATATATAATATATGTACATATATATATATATATATACACATGTGTGTGTGTGAGTGGTGGTGGTGTGTGTGTGTGTGGTGTGTTTTGTGTGTGTTGTGTGGTGTGTGTGTGTGTGTGTGTGTGTGTGTACATACACACATATATAGCGCGCGCGCACACACACACACACACACACACACACACACACACACACATGTATATATTTATATGTATATATATATATTTACACATATCGGGCACACATACACACACGTTATGTTGTGTGACTGAGTGTGTGTGTGTGTTTGTGTGTGTTTGTGTGGTGTGTGTGTGTGTGTTGTGTGTGTGTGTGTTTGTGTGTGTTTGTGTGTGTGTGTGTTGTGTTGTTGTGTTGTGTGTGTTTTGTGTGTGTGTGTGTGTGTGTGTGTGTGTTGTGTGTGTGTGTGTGTGTGTGTGTGTGTGTGTGTGTGTGTGTGTGTGTGTGTGTGTGTGTGTTTTCGTCCGTGTATTTTTTAGAACTTGATATCATCTAAGATAAGTAGATAACTCTATAAACAGTAAAAAAAAGTCCAGATAGATTATCACGATCATCACAACAAAGCCCCCGCTATCTGGAAGCCGAGAGAAGCCAAGGAAAAAACACAGAAGGGTTAGAGTAATGTTTAAATCCTCTCAGGGTTATGGACTGAGAAGCGCCGTCGGCCCCCATCAGCCACGCAGGTCGCCGAGGAGCACTGGCCACCATCATAAAGCTCCAATTCGCATCCAAATGGCCAATCAGAAGAGCAACTTGGGCCTTAGGCGTAAGAGAGAACGGCGAGACTCTTTTCAAAAGTTCCCTTTTTTTTTAATCTGTCATATATTTTTCTATGATTTTTTTTTTTTTTTTTTTCATTTGTGGGGGGGATATTGCTCAGGACGTAAATGGGTGGAAGAGTAAATAGCTGGAATGGCAACAGGAGTGGAAGAGAGAGAAGAGGGAGAATAAGCGGGGGAGGGAGAGAAAGAGAGGGGGGGGGGGGAAGTGGAGGAGGAGGTGCAGGAGGACCAATGGGGGAAGGGGGAAGAAGAGGAAGAGTGAGAGGGAGAGGAAGGGCAAAGGAAGGGGAGGGAGGAAGGGAACGGGGAAGGGGAGGGGGGAGAGGAAAAGAAGGGGGAGAGGAAAGGGAGGGAAATGGAGAAGGAGCAGGAGAGCAAGATGAAGAAGAAAAAGAAGAGGAAGGAGAAGAAGAAAAAGGATAATAAGATGAAGAAGAAAAAGGAGGAAAGAGAGAAAGAGAGAGAGAGAGAGAGAGAGAGAGAGAGAGAGAGAGAGAGAGAGAGAGAGAGAGAGAGAGAGAGAGAGAGAGAGAGAGAGTATAAAGAGAGTAGAGAGTAGAGTAGAGAGAGAGAGAGTAGAGTAAAAAGAGAAAGAGAGAGTAGAAAGAGGAAGAGAGAGGAGAGAGAGAGAGAGAGGAGAGAGAGAGAGAGAGGCGAAGAGAGAAGAGAGGAAAGAGAAAGAGAGAGAGAGAGAGATAAGAGAGAGAGGGAGAGAGAGAGAGAGAAGAGAGAGAGAGAGAGAGAGAGGAGGAGAGAGAGAGAGAGAGAGAGAGAGAGAGAGAAGGAGAGGTAAGAGAGGGAGATTTAAAAAAAGGAGAGAGAGGGAAAAGGGAGATTTTGAAGAGAAATAAATACGACTCAAAAAAACTGAAGCAAAAGCAAAGGGGAGCGACACAGATGGCGCCACCCCTCCCTCGCCTCCCTCCGCGCCGGAAGGGAGGGCGAGGGTAGAAGGGCGCTGAAGAAGGAAGAGGGGAGAGGGAGGAAAGAGAAGAGGATAAAGAGGAGAGACCAGGAATGAGGCAGAAGAGGGTGGTGATGACCAGATGAGAGAAAGAGAGAGAGAGACAGAGAAGGGAATGCGAGAAGTTGCAAGATAATATCCCAAAACAAATTGAGAGGGGGGGGCGAGAAAGTGAATTTTTCTCTTGATGAAAGATAGGGTCACATTTTCCTAATCATATCAGTTTGTATCCATTTTTTTCATAAATTGGCTCCGCGAAGTGAAAAATATCCAATATGCTTAAAAAAAAGGAGGAACAAAAATTTAGAATAATTTGACCAACAAAATTTTGGAACCAAAAATCTTACAATTACAAAATTCAGCCCAAGGCAACCGCAAAAACCAAAACCCATTGTACGGTGGCGGCCGCTAGAAGAGGGGATAGAGGTAAGAAGCGGAGGAAGGGGATGGAAGAAGGGGATGGAAGTAGGGAGAGGGAAGGAGGGAGGCAGGTGTATGGGGTAGTGATTTTTGGTAGCGGAGGGGAAAGACTGATAGCGGAAGGGAGGGGAGGTGGAGGAGGAAGTAGAAAAAGGGAAAACGGAAAAGAGAAAATGAGGAAAAGAAGGTCGATTTGAAACACACAAGCTTGCAATATCATTTTCACTTATGCGCAAACATGTGATTTGAATTCACACTTGGATACCATAACCTACCGAGGGAAGTAACATCACCAGGGCTGTTACAACAAAAGCAAAAGAAACATATCAAGAGTTTCTTTTTTTCAAGCTCCCCCCCGAAATTTTTCAAGCACTCACAAACCACGAAGAATGCGGGGCGTCCTCAGGGGCCCCCATTTTTATTATTGCCCCCCAGAGATGGGACACGAATCGCCTCATTTCGTCTCATATCCTCCGAGGGAAGATGGCTGACTCACGCTCCTCGTGTGGGGGGAGGGGGATGTGGAGTGGGGGGAGGGAGGCTGGGGGCAGAAAGAGGAATAGAGAGGAGGGGATATGCAGGGAGAAATGGGAAGGGAAATAAGAGAGAGAAAGAACTGGAGAGAGAGAGAGAGAGAGGAAGAGAGACAGGCAGACAGACAGATAGACAGATAGACAGACAGATAGATAGATAGATAGACAGACTGACAGACAGACAGCCAGACAGACAGATAGACAGAGACAGAGAGATGCAGAAGGGAAAGGAAGAACAAGGAAAAACAAAATATGATCAGATACGCAATAATAACGCTTGGAGAGTATAAGGCTGCAAATAGCATTTCAAAGACGTTCCTTCCTAATTTAGCCCTGTTTTTTCTTTGTTTTTTTTTTTTTTCCTTTTCCCCTTTTTTTTTTTTCCCTTTTTTTTTCTCTTTTCCTTTTTTCTTTCCCCCAAAGTTAATCTAATTTTCCATTGGCGGTGTAAAAAATTATATTACTATACTGGAATCGCGGCGCCATCTACTACTGGAATCGGGACCTCTAACTGTACTCCTACCTACTACCTTCTGATCGCCTCATGAAAACAACTTTTATTTTCATATTTAGAGCGAAGTCTGCCGAAAACAAAACTAAAGCTAATATGTAATGTTCATCGCACATATGGTAGCTTATAACGGAATTACTATTTTAGCGTGCATTTACCATCATGATAAATCCGATGCTAATAGCGATAATGTCGATAAACAAATCGACATAATTGATATGATGGCAGTGATCACAATAGAGCGCTAATGAGTATATAATAGTCTTAAATATAACAGCTATTATGGGGCCATATTTCGACAAAAACAACAATAAACAGCAATCACCCACACCACACAAAAACCCACAAAAGCCAACAACAAGCGAAAACCAAAACCACAATTAACAATATCGAACAAAACGGGGTTAAATAAATGAATCCAGCGCTTGAATTCACACAGGATCAGATAACAGATGAGCCCATGACAGGACCCAGCCCCCCCCATCCTCCTCGACGACTCTACTTACTTTCTTCCTCCTCCTCTCCTCCTCCTACCTCTCCTCACCTGCTTGGAATCGAATCTCCTCCCGCCTCGCCACACCTCTACTCCACCTCCCCATCCCTCCGTCCTATCTCCCTACCTCCTCTACGCCTAGCCTCCCTCCTCCAACCCTCCGTACCACCCACCTCCTAGTATCCTCCAACGCTCCTCCACGACCCCCTTTCCCTTCCTCTCCTCCCTCCTCCTCCCCTTCCATCCTCCTCCTACCCCCTCCCCACTACCTCCTTCCTCTCCCCCCTCCCTCTCCCTCCCCCTCCACCTCTATCTCCTCCTCCTCTCCTCCCTCCCCCCTACCTCCGCTATCCTCCTCCCCCTCACTCCTCCTCCCTCCCTCCTCCTCCTTGACCTTTCCATTCCACCTCCACCTCCTTCCCTTCCTCCCTCCCTCCTCCTCCCTCTCCTTGCCTCCTCACCCTCCCACCCCATCCCCCTCCTGTCCAGCGCTCATCTCCCCCACCTCCACTCCTCCACCTCTCCTCACTTCCTCGACACTCCCTCCGTCCTCCTCCTTCCTCCTCCCCTCTCTCTCCTAACCTTCGCTCCTCCTCCCTCCTCCACTCCTCCTTGCCTTCCTCCCCTCCCCCTCCCCTCCTTGCCTCCCTTCACCTCCCTCCTTGCCTTCAACCCTCCTCATCCTCCTCTCTCTTTGCCTCCAACCCTCCTCTCCCTGCCCTCTCTCCCCCTCTCCTTCCATGCCTCCTCCTCTACTCTCCACTCCTCCTTCCTCGCATCCTGCCATCCTCCCTCCCTGTCCTTCCTCTCCTCCTCCTCCTCCCCTCTCCTCCTCCCGTCGACTCCCTCCTCCCCTCCTCCCCTATCCTCCTACCCATCTCTGTCCTCCAATTCCTTGTCTCCTCCCTTCCTCCTCCCTCCCCTACTCCTCCTCCTCCTCCGTCCCTTTCTCCCTCCAATCCTCTTCTCCTCCCTCCTTCTCCGATCCATACCCACCTCCTCCTCCTCCTCTTCCTCCTCCTGCCCTCCCCTCCCTCCTCTCCTCCTCTTCTCCTTTCCTCCTACTCCTCTCCCCTCCTTCGTCTCCTGACCCCACCTCCCCTTCCTCCTTCCCCTCCCCTCCTGCCATCCTTCTCCTCCTCCTCCTTCCCACTCCTCCCTTCCACCACCTAATCTCCTCATTTCTCTCCTCCCTTCCTTCCTACCTCCTCCTCCACATCCTCCTCCTAACGCCTCCCTATTCCTTGAGGTCCTTGTCCTCCTCCACCCACCTCCTCTCCCACCACCCACCTCCCTCCCACCTCCTACCACATACTCTCCCTCCTCTCTACTCCACACCTACCTACCACTCTCCTCCCCTGTCCCTCCTCCAGCATACCTCCTTTCCCCCACTCCTCGTTGCTCCCCCCTAACACCTCCTTTACGTCTCCCCTCCCTCCACTCTCCTACGCCTCCACTACCACTCCACCCTACCTTACAACTTCTCCCTCCATCCCTCCACCGCCCACCATCACCTCCAAAGATCACTCACACACGCTAGCACGGACCATCTATCCCTCCACCACCTTCCCCACCCTCTCCTCCACTCCCACGGACCTTAACCCACTCCATCCTTGCCGCCTTCCCACCCTCATCCTTTCCCCCTCCCATCCTCCCCTCCTTTACCTCTCTCCTCCTCCTCGCACTTCACTCAATCCCTATTCTAGTGAGCACCTCCGTCCACTCCTCAACACTATCCTGAATACAATAACCTCATCCAAACGTGACCCACTGTCCTCCCATCCACTCACTCACTCCTACGACTCCATCCTCCTCCATCCACAGTCTAACACCACTTCATCCACCGCCTTAACCTTCCACCTGATCCTCAACCCTACTGCCTTGTAAAAACCACTTCCACAACGCTCCTCCACTACCATTCCCGCTCTCCTCCACTCCTATCCTCCTCCTCCTCCACTACCTCTCCTGCTCTCCAACTCTTCCTTCCTCCTCCCATCCTCCTCCAAACACTCCTTCTCCTCCTCCACTCTTGCCGTCCTTCCCCACTATCCCACCTCCTCCCCCTTCCCCTCCCTCCTCCCCTCCTCCCTCCTCCCCTCCTCCTCCTCCCCCTTTCTAATCTCCTCCTCCTCTCCCTCTTCCTTCCCCCCCCTTTCCTCTCCCTCTTCCTTTTTCTCCTCCCCCCTCCTCTCTTCTTCCTCCTCCCTTTTCTCTCCTCTCTCCTCCTCTCCCTCTTCCTTCTCCTCCTCCTCCTCCTCCTCCTCCTCCCTACCCCTTTTCCTCCTATTCCTCTATCTTCTTCCATCCTCCTTCTCCCCCATCTCTTCTTTCCTCTTCTCCCCTCTTTTTCGCCTCCTCCATCCTCCTCCCCTTCTCCCTCCTCCGTCCTCCCCTTCCCCTCCCTTCTGGCGCCCACCACCCACCACACCCGCGGCTCGCCCGTCACACCCAATAATCTGAGGGTGCATTGCGGGAGGAGGGGGGGGGCGGGGCATGGGCGGAGACTTCGGTTCGTAGGCTTTTATATAATCCTCGTAGGATTAGATCACACCACGCGTATTATGCACCACACTTCCTATATGCACTATGTATATAATTTTATAATTAAAGGGGTTTTGTAAAATATATATATATATATAATATATATATATATATGAAATGTTTACGTATATATTCACATTATAAAATATATAATGGTATATAATTATATATATAAATATATATAATTATATTATATTTCATATTATTACAATATATATCCCTTTAAATATATATATATATTTTATATATATTTTAAAAATAAATATAAATATATTTTTTTGTATGTATATAATGATTATAATGATAATAATCATGAAGATAATAAATGCACACACCTGCACATAGCATAAACACATAAGTACCCAAATATGTACTGTGCTCAAAGCAAACACGACAATATCCCGGCGCTTTACCCCCCCCCTCACCCCCCTCGTGTTTAGAGACTCCACTGCTCCTCTTTTTCATCGCGGACAAAAGCAAGCTTCTGCTGAATTACGATATGCCATAAAATTCGTTTTTAGTTACCTACCTAGCTCCGCGGGCCCCATCTTTCTTGCTCGCTGTAATGTCCTTCGGCTCTCTCTCCGGATTCTGCTTCCTCTTCTCTTTCTCTTTTTCCCCTTTTTCTTTTTTCCTTTTTTTTGGTTTCTCCGCATCTTTTCCCCTCTTTTCGTCCTTCATTTGTTTTCTCTCTCCTCCTTTTCCTCCTTCTCCTACTCTTCCTTATCTCCTCCTTCTTCTACTTCTTTTTCTTCTTCCCCTCCTCCACTTCCTCCTCAAAACCTCCCCCCTCTCCCTTTCCTCTCTCCTCCTCCTCCTCCTCCTCCTCCTCCTCCTCCTCCCCTTTCTCTCTTCTTCTTCTTCTTCTCTCCCCCCCTCCTCCTCCTCCACCTCTACTTCTCCACCTCCTCCTCTTTCCCCCTCCTCTTCTCCTCCCTCCTCCTCCTCATCCATCACATCACCACCTCCTCCTTCTCATCCTCCTCCTTTTCTCCTCCTCCTCCTTCCTCCTCCTCCTCCTCCCCTCCCCTCCTCGCTCCTCCTCCTCCTCCTCCCCCCTCCTTCTCCTCCCCTCCTCCTTCCTTCTCTCCCCCCTCCCGTTTTCTCCTCCTCCTCCCCCCACCCCCCTCCCCTCCCCTCCTCCTCCTCCCCTCCTCCCCTCCCTTCCCGCCCTTCCACCTCCCTTCTCCTCCTATCCTCCTCCTCCCCCCTTTTTCCCCTTCTCCTTCCATCCTCTTTCCCCGCTTTCCCCCCACCCCCCATCTCCACCTTTTCCTCATTTATTTTTCCTCCCACCTTTTTCCCCTTTTAAATCCTTCCCCCCTAACCTCTTTTCCTGTCACGCCACCTCCCTTCAACCTCCTCCTCCTAGACATCCTCCTAGACAAACCTCATATCCTCCTAACATCCCCTAGACTTCCCCCTTCCTCTCCTCCAAAAACCTCTCCTCCTCCTCCTCCTCCTCCTCCTCCTCCTCCTCCTTCTCCTTTCTTTCCTCCTCCCCAACCTCTCGCCAAACCTCCAAAACGGGTCCTTCATAAAATTCATTTCTTTGGGGGGAAGGGTCCCGTGTAGCGGGGTGTGATTAGGAAGGGGAGCAGGGAGGGGGGAAGAGAGGGAGAGAGAGGGAGAGGGGGAGAGAGGGGGGGAAAAAAAAAGGAGGGGGAGAAAGGGGAGGGAGGGAAGGGGAAGGGGTAGGGATAGGGGTAGGGATAAGATAAAGGGAAAGGGGGAAAGGGATAGGGTAGGGGAAGGAAGAAGGAGAGGAGAGGAGAGGAAGAGGAGAGGGAGAGGAGAGGGGGAGAGGAGAGAGAAGAGAGAGAGGAGAGGAGAGAGAGAGAGAGAGAGAGAGAGAGAGAGAGATGAATGAAGAAAGGAAGGAAGGATGAAAGAGGGAGAGATGAAGGAAGGAGGAAAGAGGAAAGGAGGGAGGGAGAGTGAGCGAGAGGATGAAGGGAAAGATGGAGGAGGAGAGGAGAAAAGGGGGAAAAGGAGTGAGAGAGGCGGAGAAAAATGAAAGGGTAAAAACAGAATGAAGGACGAAGAATAGAAGGGAAGGATTTGAGGTTGGTGGAGGGAGAGAAAAAAAAGATCGAGAATAATCAACAACCAGAGAGTGAATGAAAGAAGAAGTAAAGAGGGAGAGGAAACAGACGGCGATGAATCCAGAAAAAAAAGAGAAACACCAAGGAGACAAATCACATCGGCGCCGCACAGGTAGTGGGAGTGGGAGAGGGAGTGGGAGTGGGAGAGGGAGTGGGAGTGGGAGAGGGAGTGGGAGAGGGAGTGGGAGAGGGAGAGGGAGAGGGAGAGGGAGTGGGAGTGGGAGAGGGAGTGGGAGTGGGAGTGGGAGTGGGAGAGGGAGAGGGAGTGGGAGTGGGAGTGGGAGAGGGAGAGGGAGAGGGAGAGGGAGTGGGAGTGGGAGTGGGAGTGGGAGTAGCTGGCAATGTAAGCAAGACGGGAGATGAGTCACGTGTCCTCAGGCGGAGTTGGAATTAAGTTTGTCTTGATGTGACGTACGAGGGGAGACTAGCGGGGGGGGGGGGGGAAGGGGGAAAGTGGAACTTGAGAAGATGGAAAGGAAGAAAGGAAGGAGGGGAGAGAGAGAGGGGATAGCGAGAGAGAAGAGAAGAATAGGAGATAGAGTGGGAGTAAGAGTAAGAAGGCAGAGGGAGAGGGAGAAGGAGAGGGAGAAGGAGAGGAAGAGGAAGAGGGGAGGAAGCGGGAGAGGAAGAGGGAAAGGAAGAGAGAGAGAGAGAGAGAGAGAGAGAGAGAGAGAGAGAGAGAGAGAGAGAGAGAGAGAGAGAGAGAGAGAGAGAGAGAGAGAGAGAGAGAGAGAGAGTTAGAGAGAGAGAGAGAGAGATGGGGTGGGGGAGAGATTAAGAAGGAAAGAACGCGTATTATGAAAAAAAAAGGATATAAAGGGAGAGATGGAGAGATGGCTGTCGACAATAGTTGATGACGAGCTTACAGATAATACCATCTTAGAAGTGAAGCAATCGAAGTGAATATCAACAGATTTTAGAGAAAGAGAGCACGAAGAGAAGGAAGAGGAAAGGGATAGAGGGTGTAGGGCGATAACACATAATGGAAGGAAAAAAGATAATAATGAATACACTGTCCATGGAATTTTTCATAACTAATAATTGGCAATTGATTTGCGATAATTATAATCAACACATTCTTCCCACAAGGCGCTAGCAACTTGCGACAAAACACATTCGTTCCTCTTTGATACAAGAAAGTGATAACAAGCGATAATGAGATTGCCACCACTTCTAAACGAAAATTAAATCCAAATCGGTCTGTTCGACGGGAAAATCACCCAGAAAAAAAGCGGGGAAATACGAGTCGATTCCGAAGCGTTTTAGAAAGCTTCGGACATCGGATGCTCAAATTGAAGTAGTATATCTCCGATTTTTGTTTCTTCCGTCTCATTTCCTCGCTTCTCCGGCGTGGACTTCGAGTTGAAAACTCATTAATTCATCGACTTTTAGACGTTTGTTTGATACAGCTTCTTTTTGCGTAGAAACCTAGACAAGTTTTGAGGCAGATGATGTTTACGTCCCTTCTCCCCCCCCCCCCCTCTCTCTCCTTTCTTTTACCCCCTCCTCCCTCTCCTAACAAGAAGACGAAAATTTAAAATATGTTATCGAAGAAAAAAAAAATCTCCATATAGATGTTTGTTAGTTTAGTTTTGATTCGCTGGAGCGGACAAGAATCACCGCCCGTCTGCCCGCGAGGCTTGTGTGTAAGAAACGAAACGGGCGTAACTAGGGCTTGATGGGAAAATAATTCAAGTGAGGGGATTAAAGCAGAAGGTGAGGGGAGATGGGATGTGGCGAGGGAAGTTTTTGTCAGCTCATTGACTTGAGTGAGGGGCGGCAGGGGTTAGAGGTGGGGGGGAAGGGGGGGGATAGAGGATAGTGACAAGTCTGGTGATTGGGAGCTGTCTTAGCTCTCAGTCCGAAGTGACTTTTTTCGTGTTTGTGCACGCTTTTCCCAATTGTTTTCCTTTTGTTCTCCGCCTCCCCTCCTCTCTCTCTCTCTCTCTCTCTCTCTCTCTCTCTCTCTCTCTCTCTCTCTCTCTCTCTCTCTCTCTCTCTCTCTCTCTCTCTTTCTCACACACACACACACACACACATACACATAAATACAGAAACATGGATACCTGGGGTCGCAGTAGTGGAAAATCCTCATTATTAGCCTAACCTACATTAGCTCATGTATCGCTCCTATAATCTGCTAATGAGCTCAACCGTCGTGTCATCCCGGGAGAGAGTGGCGTGTGTGAACCCCGGAGCACATGTATGAACTTTGTCGAGTGGGATGTGCACTGGTAAAGGAAATCGTGACGTGTTGCTGCCTGATAATGAGGGATGCTGGAGAGAGAGAGAGAGGGAGGGGGAGAGGGAGAGGGAAAGTGAGGGTAAGGAGTGTGAAGGTGAGGGTTAGGCTAAGGGTAAGAGTAAAGTTAAGGGTAAGGGTGAGTGAGAGTAAGAGTGAGAGTAAGAGTGCGAGGAAGAGTGCGAGCACGAGGGGATTAAGGGAGTGAGAGAATGAAACCGAAAGACACCATAACAATCAAACAGACATGCCGTCAGAAAAGAGAAGCGAAGGTATTCAAGAGAAAGCAGGAAGCGGACGCGAGACCCGAGACAAAGAAGAGATCGAATCTTTTGACACGCGGGAAACGTCTCGAGTGTTTGGCACCGACGGGGCGACCGGGAGAGACCGAAGGAACGACAGCCCCGGACTGGCGGTCGTCATTCCGTCCTCCGTCGCCATTAGTGCTGTCCTTCTTACCCCCCCCCCCTCTTTCCAACACTTTTTTTTGCCCATTCCCAATCGATTTTATCTTGGTGAATTCCCTATTCTAAAAAAAAAAAAAAAAATCTTAGTCTAAAGAATTATTTCGAACTGAAAAGGACGTTTTCACGTTTATCAGCTTTACATTTTTTTTTTTTTTTCTCTCTTAGATTCTTTTCCCTCTATTCTTTTCGCCATCATAATTCCCCACAAAAATCGCGGAATCTACAGAAAAGAAATCAGGACGCCACAAGGAGAGGGGGAAAAAAAAAGAAGATTTATGCACATAGACAAGTATAATACCTTACTGTATCGAAGTTTTTCCCCTCGTCAGTGTTGCGTCTAACCTACACAAAGACGGACGCGGTTGTGTACAAGAATGGCCTATTGTTTGGACAGCTTTCAAGGTTTCTGTTTTTCCAAAGGCTGATGAGTGCGTCTCGCTCGGGCGGCCAAGTCAAGCTTTTGTTTCTGATGGTGTGATTTGTGTTCTCCTACTTCTTGTTGTTTTTTCTGCTTTCTTGTGTTTCTTTCTCGTGTTTTTTTTGTTTTTGTTTTGTCCGGAGTTATCTTCTCTTCGGCATTGTTGCTTAGGTAATTTTGTCTTAATGCTGTCGATCTTACAACGCATGTCTGATGTACTGACATTCAGGCATGCATGTATGTATATCTACTTAACTACCAACATTCATTCATCCATCCATCAATCAATCAGTCAATCAATCAATCAATCAATCAATCAATCAATCAATCAATCTATCCATCCATCAATCCATCAATCCATCCATCCATCCATCCATCCAT
>NC_061830.1:29551136-29558636 GCF_019202785.1 Penaeus chinensis
CCGGCCGGAGGGGGTAGCCAGGGCCCTTTGAAGTCCCCTGTCAAAGTCAATTTTCGATGGAAATTACTTTGATATTGAAACTGAGTTAAAGAACTTGGAAAGAGTGTCTATTATGGTTGATCAAATACGTGATGCGACGGTGCGAGGGGCGGCGGCTGGCGAGTGATCGGTTGGCGTAGTGATTTCTTTCAAGTGTATGTGAGTATATATGTGTGTGTGTGTGTGTGTGTGTGTGTGTGTGTGTGTGTGTGTGTGTGTGTGTGTGTGTGTGTGTGTGTGTGTGTGTGTGTGTTTGTATGTATGTCTGAACGTGTGCAGACGCCAGATCTCATGTGCAAATGATAACTGCAAATGAAGAACCGATCAAGTTCGTAGAGCTGGTTGATGTCGCTCTTGCTTGTTTGTATTATTCTCCCCATCCCTCTTCTTACTCGAGACTGGATGGTGATTCGGTCGGTACTGGAGAGTAATTGAAAAGTGTTTTGTTCGGGAAATGCCCCTGAGTGAAAGGGAGGGAAAGAACATAATCTCATTTCGTCAAGAGAGAGAGAGAGAGTTCACTGTCTCTGCGATCAGTGACGAAGAACCGCCATATGTTCTTCCCGAAGAGCCTTTGATGCCTGGCGGTTTTAAGAGTAATTTATCATCTTAAGCCACTTCTCACTTGCGCCCTTGCCGTTTCAACCCCTCGCTTTCTTTGTTTTTCCTCTCCTTTTTGTCTTTCTCTGTTTTACTAGTCCCTTTGCCTCTCCCCTCCCTCTTATCTCCTAATCTCCTTCCTCCTGTCTTCCCCTCTTCCTTTTTCGACTGCCTTGTGTCTTTCACCCTTGAAGTCACCTCGTTTTCTGTGATCCTAACGGCTTTTCTTCAATAAATGCCCCTTTGGTTTAGCAATTTTTCTTCCTTTTTAATCCTCATCCTCTGTTTTAGCCATATCCATTCTTTTTCTCCTTTTCTATTGCTCATTTATGTCGTCACTACCCTGCCCTTGATCTCTCTTTCCTTTTATCCCTTTCGTTCTATCTCTCTCCTCTCCTTATTCCTTCCCCTTCTCCACTCTCGCTCTATCTCCTCATTTTGCTCTCTTTTCCCTCCCTTTCTTCTCCTTCATCCTCATTTCCTTTCCCTTCTGTTTCCCTTCTTTCCATCACTCTCCTCTCCCCACTCCTCCCCTCTTCACTTTCCCTCTATCTCCCAATTTGCTTTCTTTCCTCTCCCATTCTTCTTCTTCCCCTCATATCCTTTCCCTTCTATTCCCTCTTCCCTCATCACTCTTCTTTCCCCACCGCTTCCCTCTTCACTCTCCCTCTGTCTCCCCATTTGCTCTCCCCCTATCCAGCAATTATCAATTTATAAAACCCTAGTAAATACAGTGCCCGACAAGACAGCCTCGCCAGCTGCGTCGCCGTCACACCATCGCTGCGTCGAGGTCTGGGATGTTACTAATTATTCTCATTAATGTGACCCTTTGGATGTTATCTCCTCTTAGTTAATGATGCCTTTATGTAAGAGGGTTAGTGTTCCTCTGTGTAACCCAGATATAAGTGTATCTTCGTTGAGGTCCTTAGGGTATACTGTATGGCGGTTTTACACGGGATAAGGAAGCAGTACAAACACAAGGAGTCAACAGAGGGTTTCCCTTGAAGACGAGAGCCGCCCACGAGATCGGAAACAGCTCTGTCGAGGTCGCCACTGGAACCCACTTTAGGTCACCGATAAAGTTATCAAATTTGAAGTTTAGCAAGGAACCACACAGTAAAGAGCATAGGATGGGGAGTAGAGGGTGGGGGGGGAGGGTAGTGAAGATACCGTGACCCTATATAAGGTTACCATCTCCGGGTGCCGCCCTAGCCTGAGCGGGGCTTTGAGTAGGTCCTCATTAGTATGCAAAGCGGGTTGTTAGTTAGATTAATTTACCTGAATTATGACGGCTGCCGGCGTGTGTCAGTGATAGACTAATCGTGAGACTGTGTGTGTGGCAGAGGGGCGCCCGCCGTGCTACCGGGCTCTCCTCGGGCTCTTAACTCCGCCAGGCGAGGACTCCGGAGTGCTTGGCGTTGTGCTGTTAATGCCGGAGGTTCTGGAGCATATTAATTGGTGCTTATCGCGATGCTCATAATTACTTATTAGGAACCGAGGCCTTTGATCAGCTTAGTTAGCCTTCGTGGGTTTTCCGAGGTTTCAGTTAATGGGAAGGGATAGATTGCGATGGTGTTTATGTTGTTTAGTATTATTTTGTGTTAATGTTACGTTATTATGAAGATTATTTTTGTTGTGTTATCATTATTGTTAGTGTTGTCATTATTATTATTATTATTATTGTTATAATTATTATTATGATCATCATCATCATCATCAATCGTCATCATCATCAATCATCATCATCATCATCATCATCATCATCATCATCATCATCATCATCATCATCATCATCATCATCATCATCATCATCATCATCGTCATCACTATCAATATTTATGCTACTACTCCTATCACCATTATCACCCGTCACCAACTGTGTTCTTGTTCCGTGTTGTTCTCAATGTCATTGATTCCTCCGACAGCGCTTCGTCGGATTTATGGAAGGAAATATCTGTGCTTTTCCCCATTCAGCCATGCTTATAACCTTCTAGAGTTAACTTAATTATTTTTTATTTTTTTATTTTTTTATTTTATTTTTAAGTTCTGGAGACGTTCAAACCTCTCTTTCGAAATTATTAAAGCGTATGATCTCTTCCGATCTTTTACTTCCTCCAGATATTTGATCCTAAGCTTGCCGAGGACAAAACCTGCCAATAACGCTTCCCCATTTTCCTCGCGTGAAACCCGAGGCTCGCGTAAAGCATACTGTTATGGGCTCTTGGGCTTCTCTCCCTCTCTCTCTTTCCCTCTTTCGCGTTCACGCTTTTATCTGTATCTCTCTCTCACATTTTCTCTTTCTATAATTCTCTTACTCGCCTTCTCTCTTTCTATAATTCTCTCACTCGCCTTCTCTCTTTTTTTTTTTTTTTTTCTTGCTTGCTCCTTCTCTCTCTCTCTCTCTCTCTCTCTCTCTCTCTCTCTCTCTCTCTCTCTCTCTCTCTCTCTCTCTCTCTCTCTCTCTCTCTCTCTCTTTTCTCATCTGCGTCTTGCGCTCGATTAGAAATCCTCAGATCATTTTTCACGCGCGAGATTCCGGGCGATAAAAACAACCATAGTGACGTTTAAAAATCACCAGCAGGACCACAATCAAATTAGTAGAGGCCCCTCCCTGTCACTCCTAACCCCCTCTCTCCTTCCCTCTCCTCCCCATACACCCCTCTCCGTAATGTCGCTTCCCTAAGGGTAGCAGACGCGGACTTCGATCGCCTCTTGTACATGCCGGCGCTGCGCTTTTGTTTACTTGCATTCGTCGGCGGGGAACTGTCAGGGAATTTATTGATCTAGTGAGCCCGGACTAATGACTTAATACAACTTTATGAATCAATAATAGGCCAATTTAGGTCATTATTTGCAAGCGTTTCCACAGACGTGGAATGATTAATGTATGTATTAGAATAAATATATATAGACACGCATTTGTGTATATATACCAGTGTACAGTATGTGATAGATACTGTTCACACACACACACACACACACACACACACACACACACACACACACACACACACACACACACACACACACACACACACACACACACACACACACACACACACACACACACTCACTCACTTATATATATATATATATATATATATATATATGCATATAAATACATACACATACACATACAAACAAATATACATACATACATACATACATACATACATACATACATACATACATACATACATACATACATACATACATACATACATACATACATACATACATATATACATCCATAAATACATGCATATATATATATATATATATATGTGTGTGTGTGTATGTATGTAAACATATCCTCACACCACGCTCAGTGTAGAGTAAAGGCAAGGCGCACCTTGTCAGCAAGAGGCCAAATTAATTTGACGAGCTCCCCACCAACACCATTATGTTGACTTGTCACGTAGCCCATAAAATGCTGCCTCGGGCTGCTCCTCCCGAGGGGCTAAGGGGCGTTAGGGGAAGGGGAGGCCGAGGGGAAAAGGGGAGATGGGACGGCAGGTATGGAAGAGGATGGATCCGTTGGTGCGACAGATCTAAGGGGCCGGAATGAAAGTGCACTTGTCAAAAAAATGCTATTTACATTTCGTTGTTATGTTAGGAAGGAAAGTTAGAGGTAACAGTTAAGGGGTTAATTGCTCTGTAGTTTTAGGGGAGCTATAATGGGTAGAGTTGAAAAAGAAACCACAAAAACAGGCTTTGGAAAAGAAGGGAAACGGTAGACGTTCGGGATAAGGGGAAAAGTTGTTCAGAAATGGAATTGCTGAAGAAGAGAGACAGACAGACAGACAGACAGACAGACAGACAGACAGACAGACAGACAGACAGACAGACAGACAGACAGACAGACAGACAGACAGACAGACATACAGACAGAAAGACAAACGAACAAACAGACATACAGACAGACAGAGCTTGAGAGAAGGAAAAAAGGGAAAGATTGACACAGTGTGATGATAATGGTAGAAGGAAGGGAGGAGAAGAGCGTGTGTTAGGGAAGAGAAGAGGAATGAGGGACATGGGAAGAGACGAAAAAATTGATGAGATACGGTGTTTGGTTTGTGCCATCACGACGGAGGATCATGCCGAGAGAGGGGGAAAGAGAGAGAATAAAGAGGGAAGAGGCAACAGGGACGAGAGAGAAGGAGAGGGGACATCCGAAGAACGAATATGCGTAGATTATCCGACAAAGGAAGGCGAAAACTACGATAGAGATGGAGATAAATGGCCGGCGTCTCGGGGTCATAACTGGCACTGTTATCCTGATGAACGTGATGAACACTGCTGGAGCTGGTGGGGGGGGTGGGGGGCTAGGGGTCGGAGGGAGGGAGGGAGAGGGGGACGGCAAGGCTGCGGTGTTCTTGAAGGCATTTCATTGTAGCGGTCTTTTTCGTTAATGGTATATTCGTGTTAATTGTTATTACTACCATTACTCTCTCATCATTCACCTTGTTCTTTTTATTATTATTGTTTTCTTGTTGTTGTTGTTATTATCATTATTATTATTATTATTATTATTGTTGTTGTTATTGTTATTAATAGTAATATGAGGATGAATATTATTATTGTTATAATTATTATAATAATAATGATTATTATTATATTGTCATTGTTATTATCATAGTTATTTTATCACTATCATCATCGTCATTATTATTATTATTATTATCATCATCAATGTTATTATGATTATGGCTATTATCATTATTGTTGCTGTTGTTTTTGTTATCATCATCATCATTATCATTATCATTATTGTTCATATTGTTATCATCGTCGTCATCATCATCATCATCATCATCATCATCATCATCATCATCATCATCATCATCATCATCATCATCATCATCATCATCATCATTATCATTGTGTCGTTGTTTCCCTAATTAGCTAATTGCGAGAAATAGCGTACCGAAAGTATACATGTTAATCAAACTTGTGGTGCTTCGTTTTTCTTTAACTTGGATTTTGTTCTAATAACAGGCCCTCAATATAGTTTAATGGGTAATCGGCATCTCGCTATCTAACTCGCCAGTGCTTGTTCCTTTCGTCGAACACTTCGCTTCCATGTCCACAAATGCGTACATACAATGCTATAAAGAAAAGGATTAGCAAAAGAGAGGAAATGTCTTCAGTTATATAGACGTATCTAGCTTTATGAACATATTTGGCGTTTACGTATTCACGCATTTTAAAATGGTGTGTGTATGTACACATACATGCTTTCAGACATACATTCAAACAAAGAAACATACAGACACACCGACAGCATTAAGGTTCCTCCTTCCCTTAATTGCAGATATCAACATCGACGATGTCTGTACCTCCCATATTCCTCCGCCCCATCAATGTAGGGCAGTGAACTTGGACTAAAAAGAAGTTCCCATTCCCAAATCTCTGCTGCTAGCAATTGTTGTTTGTGATTTGCATAATTTTATAGCTACCGTTTGGAGTGAGAGACAAGTTCTCGAGCTTGTTCTCCACCTTTCCCTTTGTTTTAAGGTCCAAGTTATAATGAGAACATCCGCCTGTGTTATATTTATGATTCAGGGCTAGTTAGGGAGAAGGGAGCGGGGAAAGGGGTTCGATAAGACTCGATTTCGTCCTACGGTGTCTTTGGGCACGGCGTTCGATCCCTTTTCTAGTCGCCTTAAAAGTTCCCTTTATTGGAATTGGATCCCGTCGCCATGACGCTTTTAGATCACTCCCCCCGCCCGGCAACCGCCTATAAACATGACAACGTGTTATCTTCTGTCTCCTTCCCGGGATTGCTGTGATTACCTCGAGAGAGTCAACGCCCGACGCGCGGCTACTGGTGTGGGGGGAATTTTCTTCGCTCTCTCTCTCTCTCTCTCTCCTCTCTTCTCCTCTCCTCTCCTCTCCTCTCCTCTCCTCTTCTCTTCTCTTCTCTTCACTTCTCTTCTCTTCTCTTCTCTTCTCTTCTCTTCTCTTCTCTTCTCTTCTCTTCTCTTCTCTTCTCTTCTCTTCTCTTATCTTCTCTTCTCTCTCTCTCTCTCTCTCTCTCTCTCTCTCTCTCTCTCTCTCTCTCTCTCTCTCTCTCTCTCTCTCTCTTTCTTTCTTCCTTCACCCCCTCCCCTCTACCCCCAGCCTACCTATTTATCTCCCCCTCACTCGAAGAAACACTGCGTTTTCAAAGAATACATTTTCGGTTCTTCGTCCCATTGGCCTGAACACGGAAGAGGAGAGGGATTCGGGGGGTAGGGGGGGTGAAGTAAGAGATGGGGAAGGGAGGGAGGGGGCTTAAAGGGAAGGATAGGGTATGGTAGGGTAAGGGGAAAGGGTCAAGGGGGAAGGGGAAAGGGCCTGAGAGGGAGGGCATGTTTGCCTTCGATGAGTTCTCAGTCGTTGAGGGAGTCCAATGAGGGTCGTCGGGGGCCGTCGTGTGCCGCAGAGAGGGTGTTTGGGGCCATTTGGAAGTATGTTTAGTGGGGGAGGTGGGAGGGAGAAGGATAGGGACCTCGGTAGCATTTTTTTTCTTTCTTTCTTTTGTCAGGTGTTTGCTTCCTGTTCTTTTATTTATTTCTTACTCCTTTTATTTATTCCTTCTTTTAATTCTTCTTATCCACGTTCTGTATTTTATTCTTACCTCTTTCCCTTCCTCCCACTTATTTCCCTTCCTCTTTTATTTCCTTCATTTCCTCCACATTCGGTTCCTCTAGCTTCTTCTCCGCCGCTAATCTCTTTACTCTCCCTTCTACCATAGCCTCCTTATTCTCTCATCTACTTCCATCTTTACCTCCCTCCTCTCCTCTCATCCTCTCCCGGCCACTCTCCTCCCTCCACATGCCCCAACTCCCCTACCCCTATTCTTAATCCTCCTCTTCC
>NC_061830.1:29563636-29571136 GCF_019202785.1 Penaeus chinensis
AGGATACTGACCACTCCCCTTCTTTTCTTTTCCTCCTTCCCCTCCTTGGCGGTTCCCCTCGCCAGTTACTCAGGCTCCTTCCTTCAGTCCTGCCATCTCGTTATCCCTCAGGATACCGTTTCTTTTTCACCTTTCCGATTTTTAGGACCAATTTTCGAAGGATATTTGTTTTGTGTTTCGTTCAGATTGGAAGGTCTTTTACATCTCTTTTTTTTTTTCTTCTTTTAAAGGAGATTCCTTTCTCTATTTACTCTGAATTTATGTGTTTTCTAGTCCTCGTTTATTTATTTCGAATTCACCTGTTACTTTGTATATTCATATTCATATATTTAATTCGAAGCCACCTGTTACTTTGTATATGAGTATTTAGTTATTCATTTCTCTCGAAATCACCTGATGCTTTATCCATGTGTATCATTTATTTATTCATTTTTGTACGTTCATAAACCCCCTTCCTAGAATGGACCATATTGCACAGCAGGATGAAGGTCGTCCATCTAGAAACGAAGGGGCAATTTATCAGCATTGACACATGATTAATTGAAAACGTGACGCTTTTAATGATGATGGGAAATTAATGGGGGTTGAAAAGGAAAAATGAAGACCAGACTTAATTCAATATTAAGAAAACCAATATAACCAGTCAGTCGATATAATTCTTCGAGTAGCCTTCTAGAAATGCATTTCTTCTGTAATTATCAACCTTACGGAAATACTAGAATTGATAAAAGAGAGGATCCAGCGGCAGAGAAGAAAATCCCCACGGTCTGTCCCTCGGGTAAAGAGGACGAGGCAACAGCGGAAGGAAGAAAGGACGAAGAAAAAGAAAGAATAAATGAAGAAATATTTTCCGATAAACATTGCCTGAGGGTGATTGGCGCTTTTTTTTTTCTCTCTCTTTTTTTTTTCGTTGTAGCTTCCTTGTTAAGGTGCTTGTGACGGCTGCTGCTCTGTGCTTCTCATTATTGTTTCTTAAGGAAAATCTTTCATCACGAGCTGCTGGATGATTTATTGTGTATTTGAGTCCCTTGCTATTATTCCGTATAATTACGATTATTAACTTTTAAATGTCATCCAGTATCTTCTTAATTTTGGCAATGGCTTTTGCTTTTTCATATTTTTTTTTTCTCTATAGTGGGATGAAATTTGGTTTGTAATGTTATGATAATCATAGACCCCTTACTTGGTCATTTAAACTTTTGAATGTCTTGAATCTATTTTCAATAAAACAAAGGTTTATAATTAGCTAAAATGCATTATTGATTATCAGAAAGCAGGACTGTATGTTCAGGTCCTCCTCCACGTATCGAAAATTCATTTGATCTTATTACGAACTGAAGGCCAGCATCTAAGTGTTTTCCAGATATACAGTATTTTTAAGAGGCCAATGCCATGATTCGCTTAGTAATGTCCCTTATTCTGTTGCTCTTTAAGGCTCAAAATTGGCAGCAACGTCACTTACCGAGGCCTTAGTGTACCATCTTTTCCTCGTCTCGACCAGGAGGTTCTTCCCCTCCCCCCCCCCCCATCTTCCTCCGCCCTTCCCCCTATACACCCTCCCCCCCTTTCTTCCCTTCCCTCTCTACCCCCCAACGCCCCTCTGCTTCCGGGGTCTTTAGGGAAATTCCCGGGAAATTCCCCCTTGGAAATATATGCGGGCCTTTTCCTTGTGCTGATAGTCATTTTTCTTCTTTCTTTCTTCTCTTTCACTTTCCCTTTTCTTCATCGTTGTGTGGGCGTATTGTTCACTTTTGCGTGTCTTTTGTTTTGTGGTTTTGGTCCGTCTGTTGTTGTTGATGTTGATGTTGTTGTTTGCACTGACTGAGGCGTGGTAGGGTGGAATTCCTCTCTTTAATCAAGAGAGGGTGAAAGAAAGTTTGATACAGATAGATAAATCTATTAAGAGAGAGAGAGAGAGAAAGAAAGAGAGAGAGAGAGAGAGAGAGAGAGAGAGAGAGAGAGAGAGAGAGAGAGAGAGAGAGAGAGAGAGAGAGAGAGAGAGAGAGAGAGAGGAGAGGGGGGGAGAGAGAGAGAGAGAGAGAGAGAGAGAGAGAGAGAGAGAGAGAGAGAGAGAGAGAGAGAGAGAGAGAGAGAGAGAGAGAGAAAGAAAGAAAGAAAAAAAGAAAGAAAGAGAGAGAGAAGAAGCGAGAGACAGAGACAGACATTCAGAGACAGACAGACAGACACAGGCAGACAGACAGACAGACACAGTCTGAAAGGGAGCAGGAAAGTGAGAGAGAGAGAGAGAGAGAGAGAGAAAAGGGGGGGGGGGCGAAAGACAGACTGACGGACAGACAGAGAGACAGCTAGACGAATAGAAAGACAAACAGACAGACACACACAGTAGAAGAAAAAAAATATGCAGAATGATAAAAAAAAAAATGATAATGATAAAAGAAAATGGCAGACCTCCAAGCATAAGCCGCGTCCTTCTCCGGTATCGGCATTGTATCATTCTCGAAACTTTTCTTCCATTCCGTGCAAGAGTGCGTTGGCCAAATGCCGTCGTAAAACTGATGGAAACGCGAATATATTCTGTCGGGGTATTGGGTCGGGGATGCTGAGCTGGTCTGCATATGCCTCGTGCATGCATTAGATTCTGGGCTTTCTTTCGTGCTTGCGTGTGTGTGAGGGAGAGGAAATAGGGAGAGAGAGATAAAGGGGTAAAGAGAGGAAGAAGGAAGGAGGGAGATGGGAAGGGAGGATGGGAAAGAGAGAAGGGGGGAAGGGGGAGAAAGAGAGAGAGAGAAAGAGAGAGAGAGAGAGAGAGAGAGAGAGAGAGAGAGAGAGAGAGAGAGAGAGAGAGAGAGAGAGAGAGAGAGAGAGTGAGAGTGAGAGAGGGAGAGACAGACAGACAGACAGACAGACAGACAGACAGACAGACAGACAGACAGACAGACAGACAGACAGACAGACAGACAGACAGACAGAATTTGTATTTGCGCTTGGTTTATGCATGGGTATACATGTAAATGACTTCATGGGCAATATTAGCCCACGAAGATTATATTAAATTCTCTCCCAGCATCCCAAACCACCACTTAAGCATGCGGTTCCCTTGACTCATCGTATATATACCGCCTTTGCTCCTCCTTCACCTCCAGTTCCTCCGTCGTTTCTTCCTTTTCTTATACCTACTCCTATTTCTCCTTCATCTCGTCCTTCTCCTTCTCTTATTTCTTCATCTCCTCCTCCTCCTCCTCTTCCTCCTCCTCCTCCTCCTCCTCCTCCTCCTCCTCCTCCTCCTCCTCCTCCTCCTCCTCATTCTCTTCCTCCTGCTTCTCATTATCCTATTCTCCCTTTTCCTCCTGCTCCTTCTTTTCCTCCTCCATTTCCTGAAACTCCTTTCCCCCCATGTTATTACTAATATTGCATCTATTTCATCTCCACAAGTTCAACCTTTACCAGATAAAGTTCCTCTCCCTCCTTCACCCCCTTCTCTTTTTTTTTTCTTAACCACCCACCCCTTTCCTCCTTTCTCTACCCCCCCCCCCCCCCCCCCCACGCTCGTCTCCCCTTGCTCTTACACTTGGCTCGAATCTATGGCTCTCCCGCCGTTCCGCTGGCGCTCGCACGAGACGAGGACGAGACGGCGCCCTGCCACGGCTCCCGACGTCTGGGAGCAACCTGAAGGGCCGGAGATACACTGGAAGGCGGCCAGGAGGTGGATAGAGGGAGCGGAGGGAAGGAGAGAGAAAGGGAGGAGAGAAGGAGGGATGTGAGTGAAAGAGAGGAAGAAGAAGGCGAGAAGGGAGACGGGCCACATCCTGGGGAAGGAGAGGCGACGAAAGTGTATTTTTTAGGAATTATGATCATGTAAAATACGTTTGCTAAGGGAGGGCATGAAGGAAGGAGGTACGGAGAGAAGTAACTATACAGACACGTCCACCTACACAAACACATACTCACGTGCGTGTGCGCACGTGCACACACGCACAAGCACACGCACACGCACGCGCACACGCGCACACACACACACACACACACACACACACACACACACACACACACACACACACACACACACACACACACACACACACACACACACACACACACACACACACACACACACACACACACACACATATATATATATGTGTGTGTGTTATCAAAATGACACATATTGACATGGTAGGCGATTCCATACACAGAGGGACACAACTCAAAATTGCAAATCATAAAAAGGGTCCTGACGGCAGACCCAATAGTTGATTCAGTGATCTGGAAAAGAAGGTTGATCTCCCTTCTTTTGCCTCGTGGCTTGAAAACCATGGTATTATAAAAATGTGTGTGCGTGTGTGTGAGGGAGGGAGAGAGAGAGAGAGAGAGAGAGAGAGAGAGAGAGAGAGAGAGAGAGAGAGAGAGAGAGAGAGAGAGAGAGAGAGAGAGAGAGAGAGAGAGAGAGAGAGAGAGAGAGAGAGGGGGGGGAGGGGGGATTACCTTATTTTTTTGTTTTGTTTATTCTGTTCGTATACATGCTTGATCGATCTTTCTTTCTCATTCGTATATAATGACCATTCATTTTTTTCATTACAAAGTAAATAGCGAACAATGAATACGAAAATGACTAATTCAAATACATACCATATTTATTCACCTTCCTTAAAAGAAATTACTCAGACTCATAAAAGAAACGGGCAAATAACATGATGAATGGAGCAGGGTCACAGGTGCGCGGAGGAACTGATATATCGCAGAACCTAGTTTACAAGCCTCGGAGGAGTTGGGACAAAACTTTTATGCCTAACCGGAATACAGTTTACCGTCTGATGTGCGCGTGCGGTCGTCTCTCGTGGGCTGTCAGTCATAGGAAATGCATTTTCTTGCTTTGTATTTTGCTGTGTGTTTGATTTAAGCTCTTCGTGAACTTTGCGTATTTGGGAGAAATTCAGTATAACTTTGAATGAAGTTTACATATTCGGATATCGGACTACCGAAGAAACACAGTGTGAAAAGAGATTTGATTACGAAGTTATCGAATGCGGGCTGGCGCGGGGACCGGAAAACGAGCGCGGTCGGATCTCCTAATCTCGATCTAAATAGGAACTGTGATTGAAAGTTCTCCCGGCTTCTCTGTGTGCGGCTGTGAATGCATAATGATCTCAAGTTTAAAGCTCAGGGTTCCCTTAAGATGACTCGGTATCTTCTGAGATGCTCCTAATCCTGGAGGAGGAGGCTGCATAGACGTTGCCTTTTCCCCTTACCTTCGTAAATAGGGGAATAAGGAAATAGGGTAGGGAAATAGGGATTCGTATGCAAGGCTCCCCGGGATCTTTTCCAAGACAATGTGGGAATCAGGAATATGTCATGTTCAGGTTGAAAAGAGGGAGAGAGAGAGAGAGAGAGAGAGAGAGAGAGAGAGAGAGAGAGAGAGAGAGAGAGAGAGAGAGAGAGAGAGAGAGAGAGAGAGAGAGAGAGAGAGAGAGAGAGAGAGAATATATAAAATAAAATGTAATAGTGATGATATAAAGTCAAAGAACGAATTCTAGCTGAAAGAAAGAAAACGCGAAGAGGAATATAGGAAAAAGAAAACAGATACAGAAACCGAAAAAAATACGTTGGGACGAGGGGTACTTAGGGGGTATGGGATCCAGGGGGAAGAGAAGGAATCCATTTCAGCAGATTTCCTTTTGAGAGGTCGAGCTTCTTTAACCAGAGAAAGAAGATTCGTAAATGTAATTGAAGTTCGGAGGTTCCCTAGGATGTGTTCTGGGGAGGCCTGAGGGAACGACTGGCGAAATTAAGTTCGGAGGAGCTTGTTGGGGATGCAAAGCTAAGGTGAAGGGAGTCTGTGTGAGAGGGGGAAGGGGGAAAGGGGGTGATGGGGACGGTTAGAGGACGTGTGGATGGTTTTATAAGGTAACAGTGAGATGGTTGGAATTTGTGGTTGAATAGTTACAGAGGGACAAATAGATAAACAGATAGATAGACAAGCAGACAGGCAGACAGACAGAGACAGAGATACAGAGATAAAAAAAGGATTAAGAGAGAAGAGGGAAAGACGGAAAGGGAGATGAGATAGAGAGAGCCAGAGGACCCACGAAAAGCGAGAAAAAAAAATTATATATATATATATATATATATATATATATATATATAATTCTGCGGAAAATACAAAAGGAAATTAATTTCGTATATTGAGCAAGAAAATAACCATGATAATCGAACAAACGGGTAATAAAAATCCGAACACGAAATATTGGAATATGAAAGATCACACAATATAAGATGTTTGTCCAAAAGACCTGGATAAATGGAGTCGTTTGAAGGTGGAGGAGGTGTGTGCTCTGTTATAAAGATTATGGAAGAGGTGCTCGAGGAGGAGCCTGGAGCGCCTTTGTACAAGCTGTCAGACGTAATTTATCGCCGAGATTGTGATTTCCGACGTAGCGAAATGACGTCATATCAAATATTTGTTAACTGTGTCGAGTGAATTCGAATGAGGCTTTTTTTCACTTTTCATTCCCTTTTTTTTGTCCTTTAGGCTTCAGCGGGAAAGAAATCGCATCGCTTTATTTTCTTTATGGAATATATACATAACAATGAAAATGAAAAAAAAAAAATGAAGCGTGTGGTAAGCAGAGAATTCAAAGCAAGAGGTAAAAGTGCAGTGCACGGCCACCACGTCCCTCGGGAGACCGCTCTCACGAGGTAAGATCATGAATCCTGAACACCCGGAAATGGCGAGGAAACTTCCCTAAAGGAGGAACTGAGATTAGCTAAGAGGCTTTGGGAAATGGAAGAATTTTTCATCCCTTTTTCTGTTGTTTTATTTTTAGATGCCATGTACCCTGAGGGAGATCGATTTATAAGCAATTAGTAGCAGAAGCGTCAATAACAATGAAAAAAAATTAGGGCCAGTAATCCGGAGGACGGTTCTGCCACAAGCGCGGTTCTTGTAATCCGCCCAAATCCGCCGTTGAGGGTCGGAGTCCTTTCCTCCCCGTCTCTTTTGCTCCCTCTCCCTCCCTCCTTCTATTTTTTTCTCCATTTTCTCGCCGCTCGTCGCTAATTCTGATCGATTCCTATTGTGAAAGGCAAATGCGGCATGTATACCTAATTGATAAAGAGCAGAACATCGCCGCCGATCATTTTAATGGTCGTAGACGGAGGGGAGTTTTTGCTTCGTGGCTCGAAAGTTCCTGTTGATGGCGGACGCCGGATCGAAAGATTGCCGATTTTTTTTTTTTCTTTAGTACTTTTTTTGTGTTCAACCTCGATAGTTATATGAATGATATGAAATAATAGAATATATATGGTGCAATATAATTTATTAGATATCTAGATACCTTTCGTACTGTGATTTAAGAACGAGGAATAAGCCGAACAAACAACAAAGCGAGGAAGACGAGGAAGGGGAACAGGAGCGAGGGCCGTGTCAGCCTCGACTCGTCTCCCGAGAACGAACTTCTCGTGCAACCCTCCTCGTCCAGGCCTTTGTAGAGGGAACTTTGGCTCCGAAGGGGGGCGAGGGAGTGTCGCAAAAGGGAGGGAAGG
>NC_061830.1:29576136-29578636 GCF_019202785.1 Penaeus chinensis
TCCCTGCGTTTCACCGTACTCTCTCTCTCTCTCTCTCTCTCTCTCTCTCTCTCTCTCTCTCTCTCTCTCTCTCTCTCTCTCTCTCTCTCTCTCTCTCTCTCCTCTCCCTCTCTCTCTCTCTCTCTCCCTCTCTCTCTCTCTCTCTCTCTCTCTCTCTCTCTCTCTCTCTCTCTCTCTCTCTCTCTCTCTCTCTCTCTCTCTCTCTCTCTCTCTCTCTCTCTCTCTCTCATGACCATTTGTTTACTTTCTGTTTCCTCTATTTTTTTCTTGGGGTATCATAACGCTAGCTTTGTGTTTGTTTGGGCGCCGCGATATGGTTCATATATTTAAAAGTTAAATAAAGTAAAAGTTGTATTAAAATCGATTTTCTAAAAAAGTTAAAAAATACTAGGTCATAAAGTTCATTAGTTTAATTAACTTGAGAAACTTTTCCCCCATTTAGCGATAAAGCACTACCGTGAGACAACTATATAATAAAGAAAAAATGAACGGCTTTCACCACCCTCGTGTTATTTATTCGTTTATTAATTTTCCACTGTTGTTGTTTTATATAGATAACAGTCCATGAGAGCTTTGAGTTTTAAGATTTAAAAAATCGTGAATTCGGGCATTTGTTTTTCTTTAATTTCGAGCGCATTTATACTCAGGATCCCTTCAGTCGCGAGCTCTGCTTTCCCCGACGGATCCCTGGCGTCCAGCGAATCACTCGCCTTCCTCGTTTCACATTTACCGTATTTCGCCATCATCAACTGTATCCCCTTTTCTCTCCAATCCCCTTTATTTGTTAATCTACCCCTAGTTATGCACTTCGTTTCGGCCTTTTTTGGATTCAAAGGGGGGTCTGTTTCCCCTTCCGCTCGTCCCCCTCCGGAGCGCCAAACTGTAATCAAAATTCTTAGTCGACGCAGCTTTGCTCTCCTGTTCGTTCGTCTCGTAATTACCGCCTTTTCGCACATGGGTCTTCGTCCTCGCTTGTCTCGCCGTTTCTTGATTCCGTTCTTTTATGTCTACTCGTCATTGTTATTGTTAGACAATTATGATATTGGTGGGTATGATATTTTTCTTGAATTATCCCGTAACTTTTCTGGAGGTACGTAATTCTCCCTCTTTTTTTTTTCTTTTTTTGATAACTCATTTATTTCATGTGGTACAATGATTTTCCAAAAGAGGGAAAGGAGTGAGAACAAAAAGAGAAAGCGGCGCGACACATCCCATCATCGTCTCTCCTGGCAGTCGTTCTTACGACCATTACATCATCATTGTTACTACAAATTTTCCTTTAATCTGCGCCACATCATTACTGTTAATTACCAGAGCCTTTCAGACCTCATTTCCCCTTACAAATGAATCATCACCACTACATTATTCCCTGGCTTCATCATCACATCAGCCACCCTTCCCCCCTCAGCCTCCCCCCCCCACACCCTCGACAAACACACGTCCGTATCGACGAAGCTTTTTCGAACCCCCGCCGCCACCTCTTCGAAGCGCCGAGCCGAGTGAGTCACCAATTACGACTCAGATGGGGCGGACACACTATGAATACTAAGGATGGATGCGGGATGGAGAGTGGACGGTTGGTGTGGACAGATAGAAGGTGAGGGAGGGGAGAGGGAGTGGGAGTGGGAGTGGGAGTGGGAGTGGGAGAGGGAGAGGGAGAGGAAGAGGGAGTGGGAGTAGGAGAGGGAGTGGGAGTGGGAGTGGGAGAGGGAGAATGATAGGGAGTGGGAGAGGGAGAGGGAGATAAAGGAAAAGGGAAAGGGAGAGATAGAGGGAGAGAAATTAGTGAAGCGAGGAGTGAGTGAAAGTGAAAGAGAGAGAGAGAGAGAGAGAGAGAGAGAGGGGGGGGGGGGAGGCTCTGATGTTAGGATGGAATAACAATGTTTGTGTGTTTTGTTTACCAACTTGGGAAGAGGGTAGTAAGAGGAAGGAGGGATTAGCCTAGTGATGCCTGGAGGAAGACGAAGACGAGTCTTAGCTGCTGATGAATGGGAAAAAGGGTCTTGATGGACAATGGAGATGGAATAACGTTAATGTTTATGTGTTTCTTGTAATCGAGAAAAAACATTTTTTTTCTAGCTGGCATTATTTCTTGGAAGAGGTACAAGAAATTATTAGTCCAATGTAAAATAGACAGAGTCAACAGTATTGTTCCCAATTTTACGGTTAATGAAATTCCATCTCTCTTACATTAAGTCTACGGATAAATAAACTAACATTTCAGTATTTCGTGACGTAGGGTAGATATTTTCCATAAAATTTTCATTTCGCAAACAGCCCAAGGACAAACAGAGACTTGACAAAACAGATCGATGCACATGAGCTTTCTTTTCATATTTACAAAAAAAAGGACCAGTTTTCCTCTCCATACTAGCTACCTTTTATTCCAGACACGAACAAGGGACACAGTGCCAGGATGCGTGCCACATTCCAGCCGAAGGGAACATTAGGCATTCATAACGTCACGTTTTCCCTCCTCTGACGCTTACATAAGTTAGTC
>NC_061830.1:29593636-29596136 GCF_019202785.1 Penaeus chinensis
ACTAATGCGGAAGTAAGCATACAGATACTGAAGCAAGACAGTGTTTCGGAGTTCGTATGAGTGAACTGCCATTTGTACATGATATGATCTTCAACCTTATGAAGTCCTTGGTTGGTCTTGTCGTTGGAATATACTCGGAACTAGAATGTATTATTCACGCTGACTCAGCGTTGTTACGGCTTAGTTTTCTGATTTAACCTCTGGGGTTTACAGCCTTACTGTGCTCATGGATTAACCTTTTTTATTCTCGTGATACATCTCTCTTCCCTTTGGCACTTTACGCTTTGCCAGAAAATGAAAATCCATTTATTTTCACTTTAATCTCGATGAGAGAGAGAACTTGCGTCTAATGATTTTTTTAAAAGTTGTGAAAAAGTGTTTTATTTTTCATTTTATTTTGAGACATAATAACAGAGTCTGTTTGCCTGTATTATATTTCCATTAAATGATATTGCTAGTGTGTTCATTATACGAATATGTACGTAAAATAGGCAATTGACGGACTAGATTGAATTACTCAGTTTTTTTCGTTTATAAACACTATTATTATGTTATTATTATTTATTATTATCATTATTATTTTACGATTGACATATGTATGTTAATATGTTATTTTGATAAATATACTTCAGGAATACGAAGCTTATAGTTGCTTATGAAACTACAGGCAAACTTTTGTTATAGTTCTATTCCATATAGTGGTAAGTAGTTATTAGTCTCTGTGTAGTAGGAGTAGTAGTAATATTAGTAGTAGTAGATATAGTAGATGTAATATCAGCATTAGTAGTAGTAGTCGTAGTTGTAGCAACAATAGTAGTGATGATAATAGTTAGTAGTAATAGCAGTAGTAATGGTAGTGGTTAGTAGAAGTAGTAATAGTATTAGTTGTAACAGCACTAGTAAGTAGTTGGTCTGATGTTCCCAACGCGCAGAAGGGATCTTGTTTATCCAAACTAAACTCCAGAAAACTATAGAAAACTTTAGACATACAAATAAATGTTAATATCCCGTTGTTAACAGTGCCGAGCTAATTTGATATGCAGAGTTGTAATTAAGCTTGAATCCCCAGGCATATTCACAGAGGGGAGATAAATAATAACAGAGTCACCCCTCAAGCCACAGTCACTGGTGCGCCCTTGTGTAACTTGACCCTTTAAAGTCTCCCCTTCGCCTTTATGTGGCAGTGGTGAAGTGTGGCGTCGTGTCACCGTAGATTTTATGTCACTTATATGTATTGTGGTTCTTAGAGCCTAATTCCTTGTTTTTTTTGCTACTTTTTTTTAATCACAATGATAATGATATTCTTTAATAGAAAAAAAATCAAAATTAAAAATGTCATGCGGTTTACAATACTATCTGCCATATTACTGTTCACATCAACTTATAGCAATGGCAATAATGATATTGATAATTGTATAAATAATGGTACTAGTAATAATGATGATAATGATAACAATTATAATAATAATAATGATGATAATGATAATCATAATGATAATGATAATTGTAATAATAATAATGATATAATCATAATAATCGTAATAATAATAATAATAATAATAATAATAATAATAATAATAATAATAATGATAATGATAATAGTAACACTAATACGGCTAATAATAGTAATGACAGTAATAATCATGATAATAATAATAATAATAATAATAATGTTGATAGCGATGATAATGATAATGATAATAATAGTAATGGTAATAATAATGATAATAACAATAATTGTAATAATAATGATAATGATAATGGTGATGATGCTATTATTATTATCATTATTATTATTATTGTGTTATCATTATTATATATTATTATTAAAATGGATATTAATTATTACAGTAATAATAAGGGTAATGAAAATAAAAAATAAAAATAATAATAGAGATGATATAATGATAATAATAATAATTATCATAAAAATAGTAATGATGATGATAATGATAATAGTTATAATAATAATTATGATAATGATAATGATAATACTATTAATGTAGTAGTAATGAAAATAATGGTAATAATAGTAATGATAACGACGACGATAGAGTAATGGTAATAATTATAATAATACTAATAATATTAATAATGATAGCAGTTATGATAAAAATGATAATAATGATGACGATTATAATAATGTTGATATGAATAACTAAATAATAAAGATAATAGCAATAGTAACAATAATAATTATAACGGTGATATTAGTAATAATAATAACAGTGATGATAATGGCAATAGTAATAATAATGATGATAGTAATAATGATTATACAACTAATAACAATAAAGATAATAATAACGACGAAGAAATAACATGAGGAGGACACTGTGAAGTTATTAATAATAGCTACTTCCTTCTTCGGGTGACATGCAGCGGGATCTCTAATTACTGTCTTAGGGAGACTTCCGACTAGGCCTACGACGAGCCACAACAAGCGACGTGCTCTGATGGGCGGCGACACAAGGAGCGGTGTGTTGACGGATCACTCAGC
>NC_061830.1:29603636-29611136 GCF_019202785.1 Penaeus chinensis
ACAGTGCCACAAGATGGCATTCGTGGCTAGGCCTGCTGTGCCAAGTGTAGAGGCGGGCACGGCTGGGATCTTGTGGCACAGGCAGCCATATCTCTTGCGATGTTATGTCCTTTTCCAAGAGAAAGAGAGAGAGAGAGAGAGAGAGAGAGAGAGAGAGAGAGAGAGAGAGAGAGAGAGAGAGAGAGACCGAGAGCGAGAGCGAGAGAGACCGAGAGCGAGAGCGAGAGAGACAGAGAGCGAGAGAGACAGAGAGAGAGAGAGAAGAGAGACAGAGAGAGAGAGGGAGAGAGAGAGAGGAGAGAGAGAGAGAGAGAGAGAGAGAGAGAGAGAGAGAGAGAGAGAGAGAGAGAGAGAGAGAGAATAAGAGAGAAGAGAGAGAGAGGGGAGAAGAAAGAGAGAGAGAGAGAGAGAGAGAGAGAGAGAGAAGAGAGAGAGAGAGAGTAGAGAGAGAGAGAGAAGAGGGGGGGAGAAGAAAGAGAGAGAGAGAGAGGAAGAGAGAGAGAAGAGAGGAGGGAGAGAAGAAAGAAAGAGAGAAGAGAGAAAGAGAGAGAAAAGAGAGAGGAGGACAAGAGAGAAGAAGGAGAAAAGAAGAGGGAGAAAAAACCACCACCTCCCCCACCACCCACACCCACCAACAACCCCCACCCACCACCCATCCACATCCACCCTCCCACCACCACCTTCACCACATCCACCACACCTACCAACCTCCATCCTCCTCCACCCACCTCACCACAACATCGGTCAACGATCACCACCACCGCCGCCATCATCTTTGTTATCAACAGAAATAATGTCTTCAAGAATCTGATCTATCAACGAAACCAAAGATATTCCTCATTTGCACATCGTCTCCTATTTTCATTAATAAATCCAGTGAAATTAAATTGTCCTTTTCCCCTTTTAATTCAAGCAAATAAACATCTCCGCATAGTCCCCCACCCAGAACTCACTTTTTCCCACCCTTTTATTTATATTTTTTATTTTTAGGAAAAAACTTCCCCTCGCTTTTGAAAAGAGTAATCAAACCTCTTGTACTAAAATTCATCAATACTCTTCATCCGTTGCAGCCGTCATCAGTGTGCGCGGATGTTATGAATAATTTCCGTTGTGTAATAAAGGGCGTGGGATGGAGGGAAGGAGAGGAAGGGGGAGAAGGAGGGAAGAGGAGGAGAGAGGAGGGGAGCAGCGAGGAGGGAGGGGGAGAGGAGAGAAGAGGAGGGAGCGGAGAGGAGGGGAGGGGGAGAGGAGGGGAGGGAAGGAGGGGAGGGGGGAGGAGTGGCGAGGAGGGGAGTAGGGAGAAGAGGGGAGCAGGGAGAAGAGGGGAGGGATGGAGGGGAAGAGGGAAGGAGAGGAAGGTCGGAGGAAGATGAAGGGGCGTGACGAGATAACAGCAAGAGTTCCTCGACACTTGCTTTGTTCTGCTGAGACGCTGGCATGTAGTCTAAGTTATGGTAGTATTATTGTTATTATTACTTTTGTTGTTTTTTTGTAATTAGAACAGTTGTTGTTGTTATTGTTATAGTTATTATTAGTGTCTACTTGTTTATAAGTAAGTTGTTTGATCTCAATTTAAAGGCTGGTGTTAGCGATCACAAAACATTGCTCTTGCATTTTACATGTAATCAACTAAACTCTTGTTGCGGACATTTCTACCTCCCTTGCTTTTGAGAATTGAGACTGTGACTGGAGTGTGTGGTTGTGGGTGTGGTTGTGTGAGTGTGTGGTGTGTGGTGTGTGTGTATTATGTATGTATGTAATGAATGTAAGTATATATATATATTAAATATGATATGTGATATGTCACATACATACATACACATAACATCTACCAATACACCTAACGACAACACATACCCATAAACATACATAAACATGTACATATACATGCACATTGCACACTACACCCCCCCCTACACATACAACATACTCATAAAATACAACATACACATACATATCCATACATACATACATATCTATGGCATAAATACAATATATTTGCATTAATGTCCATATATAAACATATATATGTATGATAAGTATGTAATGAACTGTATATGCATATGTATATATATATCTAATATTATATATGTGAGTGTGGTGTATTATATATAAAAAAGTATATAAATATATATATAATATATCAAAATATTAGATTAAAATATATATTCATATAAGTATGTATATGTATATTTATATGTTTATATTACACAAAACCATCCCGCACAAACCACATCTCACGAACCAGCTCACACAAACACATACGCACGTACAGTACTATTAAGTCTGAGCTGTCACTACTATACTAACAACCCTCCCCCGCACACGTACTCCAATTTTCCCCATAAAACCTACCAGATCACCGCCCACATCTCTACCCCTTCTCATATCATATACTAATACCATTGATGTAGGAGGATACATAGGAGACGTCGTTCTTCGCCCTCTCTCACACAACCCCCCACAAACCGAAACACTCCCCCCACCAGCACCCCACACCCCATCCCCACCCCCCCCCTCTTTCCCTTTCCCCCCGCACCCGCCCAACCCCCAACCCCCCCCCCACCCCACCCCATCCAACCACCCACCCCCCCCACAACCCCCATCCCCTCTACCCCATCGCCCCCAACACCATCCCACCACCACCGCAAACAACCCCATAACCACCCCCCCTTCGCCCCGCCAACCCACCCCCCTACCCCCCCCCCCAGCCCCCTACCCCCCCCCCTTACCCCCCCCACCCAACCCACCAACCCCCCGAAACTCCACCCCCCGACCACCCCGATCCACCACCCCCCCCCACTACCCCCAACCCGACCCCTCACAACCCCTCCCCCCAACCACCACCCACAACCAAGGCCCGCCTCCCCTCCTCCCCCCTACCATCCTTCCACCCCCACCCCCTCCCCCCGCTACCCCCACCCCCCCCCCCCCCTACCCGCCCCCCCCACATCCCCCCCCCACCCCTCCGCCTCCATCCCCCACGCCCCTCACCCCCACCCCCCTGCCTCCTCGCCACCCGAACACCCACCAACCCACACATCACAACCACGCGCCTGCCCTCCTCCTCCACCTCCCCACCCCCCACCCCCCACACCTATCCCCCGCCCTTCCCCCCCACCCACACCCCCGCCTCCTCCTCCCCGCCCCACCCCCACTGCCACACCACCGCCTCCCTCTCCCCCACCAACACCCACCCACCCAGCCCTTCCTCCCCATACCCACACCCACATCAACCGTCCCGCCTCTTCCCCACCCACCCCACCACACCCCCACCGCCAGCCTTCCTCCCCCACCCACAACCATCCCCCCTCTCCCCCACCCACACCTCCTCCCCACCCCCACCCACACCCCATAGAATATCACAAGATCAGCCCCTCGTAATTACTCTCCTCCAGCGCGCGTCGCCGTAATACTAATGTCTCCTGAATCTCGCGTGGCCGCTGCTTAGCCACGCCGGGCACGCGCTCCTCCCTTGCCGCCTTGTTACACTAGCGGCGGTCGCTTCGCCTTCCTCTTTATTCATTTTCCTTCTTTACTTTTCTTTTGGGGGTTTTTCTTGGACCCTCCCCCCCTCGCTTGTATCATCGCTTCGTTTCCCCTTTAAATCATTTTCTTCCTCCTACCTTTTCTTTGGGGGTTGCTTGGGATGTACCTCCTCCCCTCCATTAAAATTTGGGTTCCCCATTTGTTCGTTCCTTCTTTATTCTTTTTCCTTCTTTTTCCTTTTATGGGGGTTTTTTTTGGGATCCCCCCCTCCCTCGCTTGTTAAGCCCGCTTGCCTTCCTCTTTATTCATTTTCCTTCCTTCTACCTTTTCTTTGGGATTCCTGGGGTTATTTTTTGCGGGTTATGTCGTTACTCTTGCTGGTTTTATTGCCCCGTAATTATTATTTTGTTTGTTTATTAAGGTTAAAAGTTTTTGGGTAAAAATAACACGTTTACAGTTCTTACTTCTAAATATAAAAAAATTATATCATGATTTATGACCTCATTTTATTATTAAAATTATTCAAATGTTATTATTTTTTATATTATTATTATTGTTATTATTATTATTATCTTTAAATATTATTATTACTTTATAATTATTATTATTAAAACATTATAATTTTTAAAATAATAATAAATAAAAAAAATTATATTTTTTATTATTATAATAATATTATCATTTTTAAACATTATTATTATTAATTAGCGTTGTTGTGTTGTTATTAAAATTATTTTTTTGGTTGTTTTTTTTTTTTTTAAAAAACGGCCGGGGACGGGCAAGCAAACCAAGTCGTGCCAGCCCCAAACCCCCCGGTAAATATTGAGGTTGCCGTCAGGAAGGGGCCCATGGCCCCCAAAAAAAATATCTCCCAGAACCTGATCAAAGTGATCCACATAAGAATGGACAAAAAAAACAGAAAAAGAAAAATTGTAATTGTTTGATAATAATGGTAGTAAAAACCCCTAAAGAAAAAGAAAAAATGATAAATGTATGATAAAAAAACTATAAATAATAAATATAAATAAAAATATTAAAAAAATTTTTAAACCCTCATATATTCCAAATATTGACTAATCACCCTCACCCACACCCTCCACAAAAACAAAAACCCTCACCCATTACAAAAACACCCACATCAACATCATCAGCGCATCCTCAAACATCTCAAAAATTTAGAGTTAAAATAATTATGTTAATCCTTCCTTTCCTTTTTTTCGGGGGTGAACTTTTTTCCGAATATTTTATTTTATCACCTCTCTTTAAAAATTTTCCCCCTTTTCCCTTTCCCTTTGGGTTTCGTTACTACCCAATTTTTAAACCCCTTTCTCCCCTTTTCTCTCTCTCCCCTTTTCTCTCTCTCTCCCCTTATCCCATCTATCTATCTTCTATCTTCTATTTCCCCCTCTCCTCCCTCTCTGGCTCCCCCCCTCTCTCTCCTCTCTCTCCATCTCTCTTTCCGTACTCTTTTCCCTTTTCTCTCCTCACTTTGTCTCTCTCTCTCTCTCTCTCCCCCTCTCTCCTCTCTCTCTCTCTCTCTTCTCTCTCCGTCTCCTCTCTCTCTCTCTATCTCTCTCTCCCCTCTCGTCTCTCTCTCTTTTCTCTCTCTCTCTCTCAATTTTCTCTCTCTCTCTCTCCTCCTATCTCCTTTTCCTCTGTCACCCTCCCTTTCTCTCCGTCTCCCTCCCTTCTGCCTATCCCCTTTTCCCTCCCTTCCCCTAGTTTCCTCATGGGTTCCTAAGCTCAGTACACAAACCTCGCCTGGGGCTGTCCGGGGGAGGGAGAGGCTATTGGGAATCCCTTTTTTCATCCGAAGTTTCCTTTTTTCCTTTTTCTCTTTTCTTGATGAATTTTCCTAAAGGGTATTGTTGTGTGTCGTTTTGGGGGTTGCATAATTTTATCTTTTTTTTGGCAGTTGATATTTTTATTAATGGTAATTTATGGGAGGAGGGAAGGTTGATAGTAAATTAATCTAAACTGGAAAGGCTTTGTAAATTTCCGGAAAAGCAGATATGTGTCACATACACACACACGAACGCGGACACGCACACACACGCTCGCTCACACGCAAAGTATACATATACATTATATATACAATGTATATATGGTATATATGAAGTATAGATACAGTAAACTAATCTAAACTGGAAAGAGTATGTAATTTCCGGAAAATCCAGACATGTGTCACTTACACACACACAGACACGGAAACGCGCGCGCACACACACATACACACACTCACACACACACACAGACACACACACACACACACACACACACACACACACACACACACACACACACACACACACACACACACACACACACACACACACACACACACACACACACACACACACACACACACAAATATATATATATATATATATATATATATATGTGTGTGTATATATATGTATATATATGTATATATATACATATATGTTTATGTATATATATATTTATATATATATTTATATTTATATTTATATTTATTTACACACACACACACACACACACACACACACACACACACACACACACACACACACACACACACACACACACACACACACACACACACACATACACACACACACACACACACACATATATATATATATATATATATATATATATATATATATATATTACATTAGAATCAGACAACGACTGACGATGTACAGCACAAAAGACAGACAGATATATACAAGCATACGGGAAAGGAGAAGAAAATATATATATACACAGAAAAAAATATATCCCTTGAATAATGAGCATCCATTATGACAGGCAGGTGTGCATCGCGTCTAACAAGCTCTCCTCTTTAAAAGATTTTTTTTACCATTTTAAAATAATTTTGCTTATATTTTCCTTTTTTTAAACAATATTGAAGTGCTAACATTTTCATTTCAAAAGAACAATGGTGTATATTTGTATATGATATGAACGCGCCAGTCATTTTTGTTTAGACAAATAAATGCAGGAATGAAAATGCCACCAACATGCAGTATAATTATTTAAATATTCTTATTTTCACTATTTCCCCCCACCATTTTTCGTCTTCATTATGTCTACCATATGGTAGGAATCGCTCTTTTCAAGATTTTTTTTTCTCTTTTGATCCTATGGTAGTAATATAAAGAAGCCGGGGGGGTGGGGGGGTAGGGGGGTCCTCATTCCTGCTTCCCAGTCGGGGTTGCCTCAAGGCGCCACGATTTCTTTGATGAAATCTTTGCCTTAATTTGCTCAGAACAGATATCACGGGAGGGCGCCCGGGGCTACGAGCTAGGCTGGGAGTCTCGGGTTCCTTCTGGCCTCGCTCGCTCTTTATTAGCTGGATATTTCCTTTGGTTTTGGTTTCTTTATTTCTGGTTTTGTTTTTGGAGATTTGGAGAATGGTTTTGCTTATGCGTATCCTCTTTATTTTCTATTTTCTAGAGAGACGATAAGAAATATATCTATCTATCTATCTATCTATCTATATATATATATATATATATATATATATATATATATATATATATATATATATATTGAACCCCAAATTAATATCTTCTAATTTTCCTTTGCAGGTAAGGAATACTTTCAAGGCTATTCAGCAGCGTCTAGTAAGTAACTGCTGTTGGTGATCAGATTCAGTTGACATATTAGATAATTTTGTTTACTTCGCGTATTCTCAGTCTTTCTCACCCTCTCTCCCTCTCCTTCTCCCTCTTCCCTCTCCCTCTTCCCTCTCCCTCTCCCTCTCCCTCTCCCTCTCCCTCTCCCTCTTCCCTCTTCCCTCTCCCTCTTCCATCTCCCTCTCCCCCTCCCCTCTCCCTCTCCCTCCCTCCCTGTCTCCACATCTCTCTCTCCCTCTATTCCTCTTTTTCACACTTTCTCGCCCTTTCTTATCATTTATGTAAGCCTCCTGCTGCGGAGACCGGTCAAGACTTATAGGACGGAAACCTGTTGGCGAAGTGTAAATTAACTTGTTTACCTCATCCTTTAAATCTTTTACCCAGACGG
>NC_061830.1:29618636-29626136 GCF_019202785.1 Penaeus chinensis
AAAAGATATATATGAAGGTAGATATGATTATACGCTGGTAGAGGAGTCTGCATCTCTTCGTCTGTATATATATATTATTTCCTTTGATAAATAGTTTATATTTATTACTCAACACTCGCATGGATTTACTTCAGTTCCATCCCACCTATTCCTCTCCGCAGATCAACTAAAACCAAATAGGATATAGCACAAAGAAACGTTATTTTAAGAATGAAAAAAAGAAAAATAGATTCCACCTCTCAGCGCCCAGTGCCCCGTCCAGGCCTTTGAATTCCGCGGATTTAAAGCCCGCTCTTAGTCCCGAACAAATCACCCTGACATCTGTTCTCGCGATGGAAAAACTAACACATATTTTAGCTCCGAGTACCACGTGACGTTATCGATGTCATCTTGGGTTATTAGTTGTGTGAGCTTCTTTGCGTCGTGTCGAATGCGTTGAAAATAAATACAAAAAGTGATAATAAAAAGGACAGAATGGAAGGGAGAGAAAATATCATCCAGCGTAAAAAATGAGAGAGGGGAAAAAATGTATTCCCACCTGTATTTCTCACGGTTTTGTACCCGGAGTGAATAGAAGGGGTTCGAGATCACGCCCTCTGCTCACTCGCTCCCCTCCTCTCCTTTTCTGCTTTCTCTTTCTTCTATTTTCTCTTTTCTTTTCTTCTCCTCTCCTCTCCTCTCCTTTCCTTTCTTCTCTTATCTCCTCTCCACTCTTTTCTCTCCCTCTCCTCTCCTCCCTTTTTATTACCAATATTCACACGATTTTAACTCACACATAATCAGAGCTATTCAAAATAAACTATATAAAGTGTGATATATAATTGCATATACATATTTTTTTGCTTCGGTTGACGAGAAAAAGAGATTGATAAAGATAACACACCCGTACAAACACGATAAGACCTCCAATCAAGGCCTGGTGAGTGACAAGTCCTAATCCAAATGTGAGCGTAGGAGAACAGGAAGGAAAAAAAAATCCTAATCCAATTCTTGATTCCGGCGCAATAAATCTAATTCTCCCGAAGTGGACTAACGAGCTTCCTTCAGCGGGTCTTGAGACACCCCGGGGCGTCTTTAACCTTTAATCTTTCAATCGGTAATTCAGCTCTTGCTATTTTCTTAAATGAGATTCCCTTGCTTAGTTCTTCTTTTGGACTTTCTTACCCCTCTTCTCCTCTTCTTTCTCTTGCTCCTCTTTCTTTTCTGTCTTACTTTGGCTCTGCAGCCAAATATTGTCACTCCTCCTTCTCCTCTTCATCCTCTTCGTCGTTGTCATCATTATTATCATCATCATCATCATCATCATCATCATCATTATCCTCCTCCTCCTCCTCCTCCTCCTCCTCCTCCTCATCATCATCATCATCATCATCATCATCATCATCATCATCATCATCATCATCATCATCATCATCATCATCATCCTCCTCATTCTCATCCTCTCATCCTCCTCCTCCTCATCATCATCATCATCATCATCATCATCATCATCATCATCATTATCATCATCATCATCATCCTCATCCTCATCCTCATCATCCTCATACTCATCATCATCTTCATCATCATCATCTTCATTATCATCATCATCATCATCATTATCATCCTCCTCATCCTCATCCTTATCCTCATCCTAATCATTATCATAATCATCATCTTCATCATCATCATCATCACATCATCATCATCATCCGCATCATCATCATCATTATCATTCTCCTCATCCTCATCCTCATCATTATCATAATCATCATCATCATTATCATTCTCCTCATCCTCATCCTCATCATTATCATAATCATCATCTTCATCATCATCATCATCACATCATCATCATCATCCGCATCATCATCATCACATCATCATCATCATCATCATCATCATCATCATCACCACCACCATCACCACATCATCATCATCATCATTTTCTTCCTCCTCCTCCGTTCCCTCTTTCCTCCTCGTCCGAATTCCCTTCCTCTTCCTCTCTGAATGCCCGACACAGGAATGGGAGAAGGGGGGGGGGGTCACAGCTGAGGAAGGGTGGGTTAGGGTGAAGGGTACGATACGGGTGTAGGGTGTAGGGGAGGGTGATGGGTAATATTTATGGTTCTGAGGGTCAGGGCACAACCTACGAGGGTGCCACGGGATCGAGGGGGGAGAGGAGGGGTGAGGGGGGAGGTATTTGCGCGCATCTTGAGTTCATACCTGTGTGTTCTGTGTACGCACGTGCGTGTGTGTGCGTGTGTGTGCGTGTGTGTGCGTGTGTGTGTATGAGTGTGCGTGTGTGCATGTGTGTGTGTGTGTGTGTGTGTGTGTGTGTGTGTGTGTGTGTGTGTGTGTGTGTGTGTGTGTGTGTGTGTGTGTGTGTGTTTGACGATATAAACCCCATCCCTCACTGTGCAGGTATACATTTTCCAAGACTATATCCTAATTTATGTTTGCTTGACCAACTTCACATTTTTCCAAGCGCTTAATTACCAGGGGGAATCCTCGACAACAATGCTTGAAGGAAAAAAAAAATCCCACAGAGCGGAAGAATGTACCCCGTTACCAGGAAGCAAGTTGTACCCCGCAGTGCATACCTCAACAACAAGAATATTTAGAAAGTCCTCACGCAACAGACTGGTAATTGGTTAAACAAACAAATAAAGAAAGGGGATTTAGCGTACCCGGCACCAAGGGATCTCAGTTATACCCAGTACGAAGAGGGGTAGAGTGCGCCCCGTCCGCGATCTGTGGTGGGGTGTGCGTTACCTGAGACCTTCATATGTGCGACAGGAAAGAGGGAAAGGCGCGCTCCCTAACGACACCGCTCTAAGGTCCACTAGAATTAGGAGGAATCGCTGTACTAATATTTAGATTATTTGAAAATAAAACTGTCATTTACATATATAATGGTTTAATTTGTATAAGGTTGCTTTTGTACAGATCTTTGAAATCCGTCCTCTAGACCAAATGATTGTTATAACGGGGTTCAGATTGACGCTCGCTCGTACCACATGAGGTCGGAAGGAAGTTGTCGGGAGAGGACTTTAGAGAAAAATATTCTGTAGTGTATGAATTTCGGAACGGATAATTGGGAAGAAAGAATGTATTAACAGGTAACTTGCTTAAGTTAGTGCTGACAATGTTTTAATGGGGATATATTTACCCACAACGAAAATGGGATTTTGGCCGCGTTGAGAAGGGTAACCCCACAGTCCCACGCTGCCAGCTGTACGTTATATACGCTATTATTGTCCATGGTTTACTTTTGTTTGGTGAATGATTAATTTTCTTTATGATTCTGTATATGTGATATAGAAATATCAGTTTTGTTTCAGATTTTTATATTATACTTCGTCTACTACAAATATATATAAATAATATACACGCGCTCTGGCGTACGACATGTTTTCCCCGGTAAGATAGTCGGGGCACCTCTCAAAGAAGATCCAAAAATTGTGAAGAAAATGTGGGCAGTGTGGCATGGGTTTGTGTGTAAGAAGGGGGCGCGTGACTCCCCTTTCTCGTGACTTGAAAGAGATCGGGTAGGAACAAGAAACAATGGACTGAGAGGGGAAGAGACGTAGAAGCATATAAGATCGCTTCCCTTGACATTCTGCTAAACGCTTACGGTTGTCACGGACAGCATACATTATAATCTAGTCAGAGCAAAGTGCCAGTGCAGTCATAGAAGTAGCTTTGTGTGTAAACATACATACGGCAAAGATGAGTTGAACTAGTCTGTGTACAAAGGTGTAGTAAAAGTAGTGCTTTTGTATTTTAGTCTGCTGAACATGCGTTGAGGTGTATATTTGAATCGCTTTTGTTTACTTAGAAGTCATATGTGATCGTATCTGCATTGCATGGCTTGGAAATCAAGTCTTCGTCAGTGCTTTCAAGTCTCTTCAGCCTCTGCAAGTGGATATTTTCTTTAGTAAAATATCCATATTGTATCAGGAAGAAATACACACAAGAACATATAAATAATCTCTGTTCTGTTATTGTCAGAACAGCTGCATTGTAAACGGTTCAATACGCAACACCTTCTTGTATTAGGAGAGGTAAAGAAGAAAATATCATCGGACACCCCTCAGCGGAAACCTCGAGAACTAATCACAGCAGGAACGAGTGCGGGTGACCAACACGGGCGAGGGAAACCAGATTCCGGAAACCCGAGTTGATCCAAGCCTAAGCGGCCCTCAGTTCCCATGGCGATATCTCCCGAGGCGCTGGAAAAGAGGGGAGATCTCTATAATCCAGGAGCGTAGACTGTCTCGCTTCGAAGGGGACACTGACCCTGTGTCTTCGGGCGTATAAGAAGTAAACGCGGAGAATGAAGACGAGTGCGAAGGTAAAACGTTTGTGAATGAGTGCTCAGCCGGTTTCCAGAGATTAGTCCGAAGAGTGTTTCGCGAGTTCAAAGCGTGAGGAAATGCATTTCTAATGCACGTATGAAGTGTTTTGTGTCAGTGTACGACTAGGGAGAGCCGCGTTGTCACCATGGCGTGCATCAGGGCAGCGTTATCTGATGGCTCCACGGACGACCTCCACAAGGTCCACCAGCCCAAGAACCAGAAATCTATAACACAGGCAAGTTACTGTTATTTTCCCGTCTTTTGAAAATTGAATGCGCATTCAGATCAGGAAAAAAATCGTAGAGTTCTTATTCATTACTTAATTTCTTGGCATTGCAAAATAGATTGCAAGGAAATCTACTTATCAGTGTATGAAAATGCCCTACATATAATGTCATACTATGCACTAAGCTGACCCTATTTTTGTTGCCAATGGAGAGCGCGGCTTATCAAAGGGACATCCGTGCATCCGCCACTCTATAAACAGGTGCTTCGAAATATCTCGTAAGATACCGTCTCCTGTTTACACTTCTAGCCACGTGACTTCCAAGAAATTTAAAGGATTCTATACTCTTATAAAAGACGAATAAAGGAGGTTACGCGGGGGCAGCGAAGGCGAAAAAAGGTTGAGACATGAGGGTTAGGTGTTGTACCGACAGAAGAGCCATTTACGACACTTCAGTCTGCCTGCGACGATGCGTTTTTAATAGATTTACTGCCCAGGCCTTTTGTGCCAAGTGGTGGGAACTGAACTGATATGCAGTATCAGATTTGGTCAATTGTATCGCTTATTGCCCTTATATAGTCAGGTTTTTTTTATCACATGAATATGTGTGTGTGTGTGTGTGTGTGTGTGTGTGTGTGTGTGTGTGTGTGTGTGTGTGTGTGTGTGTGTGTGTGTGTGTGTGTGTGTGTGTGTGTAAGTGTAATTAATTATTCCAAAAAAATGTTAGATTATGTCAGGGAACGGCATAGGCCTATATTATAATTTCTATAAAATCAGTGTTTTTTAACAAGATTTAAAACGCGGACACACATTGCAATCTTAACACACACTGAAGGTGAGACCAAGACCATAGCCTCTTGGTCGAGTTAGAGGTGGGGAAGTGGCAGGGGGGTGGGGTTAGGGGTGGTGGCCGTTAAGCTAACCTAATCACGAGGAGGGAGTGGGTGAGGACAGATGCGACGGTGCCATGAGCATCTGCAATTGTGACACCTCGTTACTGACACACGCCTTAGTGTCACTAAAGCCTCGTGTCGCCTCTGTGCTGGGCTGGCTCTGCTGACTGTTTCTCATTTGGCTTTTTCGCTCTTGGCGTTTAGCAAACCTTGTAGTGTGTATTTAGGCCTACTTATACTTACAGCATTATGTATATATACCATGGATGCATACATACATACATACATGCATACATACATACATACATACATACATACATACATACATACATACATACATACATACATACATACATACATACATACATACATACATACATATATACATATATACATATATACATACATATACACATACATACATACATACATATATACATATATACATACATACATACATATACACATACATACATACATACATACATACATACATACATACATACATACATACATACATACATCTATATATACATACATACTTACATACATACATTCATACATACATACATACATAAATTCGCTTATAGCATTAGCGAAACCATGTATTGTGTATGTATATATATATATATATATATGGCTACGTGTACATACAGAATACATATATACATACATACTTAAATTCATACATACACACGCATACACATACACTCCCATATACATACAGACATGCATACATAGGCATGTGCTCATTCACACACACACACACACACACACACACACACACACACACACACACACACACACACACACACACACACACACACACACACACACATTCCCACATACATGCGCACATGCATACACACGGAAGTGCTTACATACATACATATATATATATGTATATATATATATATATATATATATATATATATATATATATATATAGCATGCATCCATACATACATATGAATACTTTGGTTTCTGGTATTTCTTTCTTTGGAGCCTCCCGTACTCTTTCTTTTCTTTTTCTTAGGTTTTCTGAGAGTAGGGTTGATCTGTCAGATGTCGCCCCTCCGTTCGGCCTCCTGTTACGAGCATCCCCTCGTCCTCAAGAGCCTCTGGTTCCTCTCGGCCCTCCCTCCTCTCCCCCCGTCCTCGCCAGAGACATCGTCTGATTAGACCGCCGCGTTCGGCACCTCGACCTTCGTTGTCCGTAGTTTCCTTTCAAATGGCTTCTAGACATCATTTTCCTGTCGCGATTGGCAGACCGCCAGTCCTCAGATATTCTTGCCGACTCGCGACCCTGCCGCCCGTCGCTCGGGTCCGCGCGTCAGTCTCGCTGCTCGCAAGTCGACATCGATCACCTCGCTAGACGTGCTAAGAAGATAATTGCCTTGGACTATTACATAGTCAGTTGTCTTTCGCCATGCTTACCGATTTCCCCGTAAAATTTGGTTAGTCAGCGGCTCTGTCATTCCTGACAAATCCTTGTAAATCACCGGTTTCCTGTCGTTGCCTTGGTGTCACTGTGCAACGCGTGCCAATGCTAACACTGCATAATCATAATAGTCGGTGTTTTTCCCATGTTTAACATAAGTATTCCCACTGGTGAGGCCGGGGGCGTGGATTGTTTATTGACACAACTAAAAAAATGACAACAACACAAGATTGTTACGATTAGCGAATCCTCAACCTGTGCGAAGGAGTTCAAAGAAGATTAGGAGCGAGGCGATTAGCAGATATAATCAGTCCATAGGAATTTCAGCGTCGGGGAGGTAATGAGGCCAATCTCAGCTCGCTGTCGAAGCGTCACTCTGCAAAAAGTGTCCCCCGGAACACCATGCTCGCCGGAAGTGTCATATTAGTGCCTGAAATCTGCTTGTTCATTTTGTTCGATGACGTTTAGCTGCGACGTTTAAGCACACCTAAGTTTATTTTTAGACTAGAGGAATTAAGCTTGTAAAGACGCTGGTATTATATCATTAAAAGTCATGTGATCATAGGCATTAATGCTGTTATTGTGTTTTTGTTATTGCTC
>NC_061830.1:29631136-29636136 GCF_019202785.1 Penaeus chinensis
TGTGTGTGTGTGTGTGTGTGTGTGTGTGTGTCTGTGTGTGTGTGTGTGTGTATGTATGTATGTATGTATGTATGTATGAATGTATGTATGTGTATATATATATTACATAAAATATATGTGTTTGTGTGTAAACGCATATGCTTTACTACATGTACTTTGCGAGTTGAAATACAAATTACTGATTATAAAACCTTTAGTGGCTAAAGATAATGACAATAATAAAAAACAATGAGGAGACAAGCAAACTTCTCGTTGCGTGTAAGAATAACAAGAGAAACAGTTATGCAAAACATAGATATTAAACCGACCCCGCAGATCAGGCTCCAATCATGAATTCATCCGCTGATTCCCACTTATGGCTGGGCTTGAAATCAATTAGGAATAATGCAAGTTTTCAAGAGGAGTCACTAAGCTTATTAATTAGGGATCTGTTCACCGGCCACAGGAACGACCACTGAATGTCGCTGTTTATAATAAGCACCGCCATTTGCACCCATGTATGTACTTTTATGAGCCTTTCCGCCATTAGCGCCTGACGTCATCACTACTCGATACCATCATCGCCTTTAATTCAACGCCATCAGCAAGCCCATGCACGTTGTCATCACTTATAACATTGCCATGCACCAGTTGCCACGCCCGTCAGCGCATGCGTATCATCACCGTCATATCATCATCCCGTGTACAATCCTCAGCACCTCATTTGGCCAGCCCGCGCGCCCACGTCCGACCGACCAGTGCTTAGGTCTCTGTGCCACGAATGGTTCTCTTGCAGGCGGTGTCTTCTGTGTCACTGTTGCTCAGTTGCTCTGTCTCTTTCTTCTTGTTTTTATTATTTATTTATTTATTTATTTATTTATTATTTATTTTTATTTTTTTATAGTAATACTTCCATCCACCATCTTTCTTTAAGTGCTCGATCTTATCTTATTTTTTTCCTTACGTCATATCCGTTGGCGGCGCTCGGATTCTGGCGGCGGCGGCGAAAATTTCAGGACGCATATGTAGGCCTATGAACATTGATGGTGGTCCTGTGTGTTTGTTATTAGTGTTATTATTTTTGGATTGTTGGTCATCTGATTATTTTGTTATCTTTGTTCATAGCATTGTTACTTTTATTGTTTAACATATAGGTATTAATATAGGTATTCATGTTTATTTCTCTTTACACTTTTATTTTCTCATCCATAACTTTTTTTTCCTCAATATTTCACGATAAAGTCCTTGGCATCGCAATTGTTATTACCTGAAAACGGGGATACTGGCAATTATCATTACTTTATTGTTTTAACTGATATTGCTGGTTCTAATAAATAGTGATGATTATTTGTTAATATTAATGACTAATTAATTTAGGGGAAAGAGGAGGACGATCAATGGAAAAACGATTATGTTGGTAATAGACATGAAAACAATGATTGTTATTGCTCAGTAAGTGTTACTACGCATGTTGCTTGAATTAATTATTGCTGGTATTTGTGAATGCAGCTGTTGAGAAATGCCTTTGCGTCATCACACCCGAGTGTACGTGATGTCTTTGTTTTCTCAGATCGAGCCTTATTCTGCAACCCCCTTTTCTCCCCTCTGTGCCCTCCCATTTCCCTCCCCCCCCCTCCCTTCTCTCACCCTTCTTCATCCTTTCCTCCCTTATCTGCCCTCCTCCTCCCTTCATCCTTCCAAATCCCATTTTCTCCTCACTTCTCTGAACCTTCTCTTCGCTCCATTCTCCCTCATCCATCCTCGCCTCAACCTCCCTCCCTCTCCCTTATCCTCCCTTCTCTCCCTGTCCTCCATGGGCACCTCATCTTCTCCTCCTTCTCTCCCTGCCCTCTATCCTTCCTCATCCATCCCCACCTCCCCTTCCCCTCCTATCGTCCCCGCCTTCCCTAGCTCCCCCTTCCCGTCCACTCCCCTCCCTAGCCTCCTCCTTCACCAGTCCTCGGAGGGCGCTTCATCTCGCCGGGGGACGTAGCACGGTCTGTTGTCTCGGCCGCACGTATAAGGCACTGGGGGACCTCCTTCGTTATTTGGCCGTCTCTTTCCGGGCCTTGTAGGGCGGGCGGGGGCGGGCGGGGACGGGGGCGGGGGCGGCCATCGGGGGCGGCGGGTGTGCTGTCGGTTGCTTGGCCGCTCGGCTGCGCCCGCTCGCCCACGATTTGTATTTGGATGCCCTCGCGGGATAATGGGCGTTGATTGGGCGGCGGGCGCGGGGAGTTTTCCTTCTCTTCACTTTTGTGTGTATTGTTTTTCTTTTTACTTTTGGTATATTTGTCCAACTTCATCAGGAAGTGATGATGATGAAGAATTGTGATAGTTGTAGTAGAAGCAGTATACCTTTACTGGAACACTGGATAACTATATATATATATATATATATATATATATATATATATATATATATATGTGTGTGTGTGTGTATATATACACACACATATATATATATATATATATATATATATATGTATATGTATATGTATATGTATATGTACACACACACACACACACACACACACACACACACACACACACACACACACACACACACACACACACACACACACACACACACACACACACACGCGGATGTTCTTTGTCAGTCACGGTGAGATTATGATTCAAAATCCTAAGTTGAGCGACCCTGGCACCAAGGAGACGCGGTGCCGGCCAGTGCCAGATACCCCGCGTCCACCCGTCAACGATTACACGGGAACATGAAAGGTACAAATTGCCAGGGAGACGATGGATCGCCAATCCTCCTCCCCCTTTTTATCTTCCTTCGTGCATTTCCTGTTCCTTCTTGTCGGGTTTCTCCTCCTCCTCCTCCTCTTCTTCCTCTTTTTCCCCCTGCTCCTCCTCTTCTTCTTCCTCTCTTTCCTCCTCCTTCTTCTCTTCCTCCTCCTTCTTCTTCTCCTCCTCTTCCTCCTCCTCTCTCCTCCTCCTCCTCCTCCTCCTCCTCCTCCTCCTCCTCCTCCTCCTCCTCCTCCTCCCCCTCCCCCGCCTCCTCCTCCCCCTCCCCCTCCCCTTCCTTTCCCTCCCCCTCCCCCCTCTCTTCCTCCTTCGCCCGCCCACCATGCAGCCCGTCGCAGCAGTTGGCGAGGGCTGCCTGCGCTGGCGTCCCCTGATGGCCAAATCGGGTCTGCGATAAGAAGACTTGTTTGATACATGTTCGTTCATCCAATATGGCGTGTATTTTTGCGATTCGTTAAGAGATATGATAATGGAGGACGATAGAGTCTGAACGTGCGTGTTGTTATTGTTATTTGTTTTCTTGTCTCGTGTGCTTTGTGCTTGTAGGTGCGGTATAGTGAATGCCTTTGGCTTTCCCTTTGTCTGGTTTGACCTGTTTTGTTGTTCATTCAGATTGTAACTGTTGGTGTTACAGCTAGCTATTAGTAAGATTAATGATGAGTTTATCATTTGCATTGCAAGCTCAAAATATTAAATTGTTGCATTGAATTTCGATGCTGCAATATATTAATCCATCGCACGCTTGGTAGGAATTTGAACTGGTTTAGCTTTTAAAAAATGGTTCACTCATAAAGTCTTTGGTATATTACATGTATACATCAGATCGAGTGTTCTCAGATATTTATAGGGCAAATGTAAGAGGTTGTTTTGTTCAATTGATATTTTTAAAACATAGCAAGTGGATTCTCTTTCTGACAAGAGGAAAATATTTTAGGCATACTAAACCCCAGATATATAAGCCGCACACGAATAGGCCATAAAACAGAAGCAATCATTACCACCATATGGTGCTCACGTTGGCACTATGGCGGTGTGGTGGACAGTGCCACAAACAACGCACATGTGTTTCCCCCTATGTAATGTGTATGCTGGAGTATAGGAGGGAGAAAAGAAGGGGGCGGGGAGAGGAGGGAGGGAGGTTGTTTCCCCCGTTCACGTCCGTCACCACTAATACATGTCATGGCGGTTTCCCCATGGGGACAGATTGGCAGGAGACATAAAGTGAGTAGAGATGTCACCCCTTCCATGACGCGCGTTTTTTGTTTACGTTTTCTTTTTATTTCCCCTCATATTTTGTTTGAATTCTGGCATTGTCTATTGTGTGCCGTTTGTCGTATTGTGCGAGGGATATTTTGACTGTGGATGAGCGAGAATGGAGGGGTGGGGGAGGGTGGGGTGAGGGAGGGAAATTGCACGTCTATTTGGTGTAATATTTTGCATGAGGGGAGGAGAAAAGTGATCAGTGGTACGAATTTCCTTGTTGACGAGATTACTTTTTTTCAGCGATTGATGGAAGAGTAATGAAAACTGATAAAGAGATAGATAATTAAACAAACGGTTTATTTATGAGAGAACGCCCACCTCGCGCAAAAAAAAATCCATTCATCGACAAAGAAACCTGTTCCTCAACCCATTAGACGACAACTACAACAACAAGAAAGAGGGAGAGAGAAAGAAAAAAAAAGCCGTGATTATTGAAACACAAAGCCACCTCCCTCCTTCCCCCTTTGCACACAAGTGGCTCACACGAAAGAATTACTCCTTGGCCGCCCAAGGACTTTCCCGGAGCCTCGCGGACCCCCAACGAAGTCTACCCCCCCCACCCCCCTACCCCCCTAAACCCCACCTCACCCATCCCCACCACGGCCGAACCCCCTCCATCGCGCCGAGGGAAAGGGAGAGAGCGTAAAATAGGTCCTCCATTCCACGCCACCAACGACGGGAACAATGCAGAAGGTGTGAACGAAAGAGGGTTTGAGAGAAAAAAAGGGGAAATCTAAATGGAAGTCCTGTATGTCCCTTACCCTCTAGCCCGGGGGGGGGGGCAAAGGGGGGGGGCGGGCTTTGTCTGCCTGCGACTCCAACCTTCCACTTACTCTGATTGTCATGGCTATCAGCTCGGGTTTGTTTGCCACGTGACGATTTTTGCCTTTTTTTTTTAAGTTATTCTTTTAAATCAAATAGCACCTTAACTTATGGGCTTTTTTTTTTTTTAAAGAAATAATACTCCCGGTTGCTGAGGAGTACGAAAA
>NC_061830.1:29641548-29669048 GCF_019202785.1 Penaeus chinensis
GAAGGAAAGGGGAAGACAGAGGTATCGAGAAGGACAGAGGGGAAAGAGACGCTAGCTCTAAGGGAAAGAGGGAGAAGAAAAAAAACAATCATTAGACGGGAAACGGGAAATTGTGGAATTGAGATGGAAGAAAAGCGAAAGAAGGTAATGGAAGTAAGTGGAAAAAGAGGAAAACACGATTAATTATGCGGTACGAGCTAGACCGAGGGGAGAGGATAGAGAAAGGAGAAAAGGGGAAAAATAGATGAAAAATGTCAAGCAAAACATAAGAGAAAGAGGAATAACGTAAACTTCATATTTCTTACAGTTACATATAGAACCAGAAAAAAAATGGAGAAAGAACAAAGACTTACTAAAATACGAGAACACTCAGAATTATGAGAAATGTATTACGTGCATTACGAAGAGGACGATAAGGGGAGTAACAAGGAGTAAATAAGAAAAAGAAATGAATTTACAACTTGGAGGGGAGAAAGCGAAAGGGGGAGGCAGTGGAATCGTAGAGGACGCGAGGGGAAAGGAGAGGCGAGATGTGAGCAGAGGATAATGGTAATGGGAGTCCGAATAGTGCACCGTCAGGTAAACCTCGGTGAAGAGAGGAAAAGAGCACTGGGCATGAGAACAGACGATAGGAAAAATAAGATGGAAATAGGGAGAGGGAGGAGGCGATGAAGGTGGAAGGGATCGATTGAATGCTGAGAATCGGTAAGCATTTTGTTAAAGCGTTGTTGTTACATGATGTTTGGCAGTGGTGAAAGTAGCGAATAAGAGGAGGAGGTAAAGTGAACGATAAGAACTGTAAACCCTATGGCCATTCCTATGAGAGAGATAAAGATAAAAAGAAATGAATGACAACATGAAAATTATATGGGTCTGTGTGTTTTTGATAAATCAACGATGCATTCATATTTCCATGAATTATATTTTGTTTTTGTTTTATGAATACACCATTTAAAACACAACAGTGACATAAGAAAAAGGAAGAAAACACTGTATGTAAAGAAAAAAATGTTTCGTAAAAAAGAGTTAAATATATCTGCGTGCCTCGGCAGCTCACCCATGTGAAGTGTGACCGAGAATCGGCTATCCATAAGCCTTCACAAAACGGTGGCAAGAAATAAGGATGTGAGAAATGGAGAAAATGCAGTTAACAGCATAGTTCTCCTGTTCGTCGGAGTGAAGGGCTACAAGACCACCAAGACCACTTGGGAAAGGAATTGCGGCAAAAGGAAGCTGCGTTCTCTTTCTTAAAGCTCGCCCGACGCGACGACCAGTAATAATTTTCAATTTTCTCCAGCTTTGCGCCGATTGGCTGGCCGGGCTCTGGCGCTTGGGGCACGTCGAGGAAATTTCGTAGTGGTAATTTGGGTATGTTCTCTCGCCAAGAGAAACTAACCCGTGAGAATTAATGTTGGAAAGGCACTGAGAATGCGTGGGTATGTGTCACGGCGGCATTTTTAAGTGGCACACCCTTCGTGTCCAAAGGAAGCATAATACTTTGTTTCGAGTTAATGGTTTTAGTCTTGCTTGTACCGACTGTGACCATGTTAAAGAATCAAGAGTTTCTTTTTTAAACTAGTTATTTTGGTGAGATTTTCCGATACTTTTTAGTATGTATGACGTACAGTTAATCATCATCAGGGAAAAAAATCAACCTCGTGAACTAATTACGTGCGGTGTTGTTTATCATCGAAGTTACTGAATTGAATTAAATTTGCTGTCACCGCGCTGGAGCCTAACCCTACATGACGTGCGAGGGAACTCACATAATGATGATTGACAATAGTGATTTCATGCAAATCAGCCGCCGGTTCATTAATTAGAGGGAAGCGATTTTTAGGGGTTCCATGGCATTTAATCTTCATAGATTTTGGAATCATGACAGAGTGAAAAATAATTATATATTTATGATTTTTTTCTCGTGGAGGAGGGGGACTGGAATGCTAGTAATGAAATAGTTTGAACATTGTAACATTAACATACCAAAGGGGAAGGCTGAGGATTCTTTTGTTTTGTTATTGTTGCGTTTTCCCTCTCTGTTTTCCCTTTCTGTATAGGAAATTATGGTAGATAAGTGCTTTTTGGTGTATGTGTTTTTTATATACACTCTTGCCTACGTGCTTAAATTTTTAATTGTCTGAGCATTTTGTAAATATGAAACATCATATGAAAAGAAATAGAAAATGGCACAGTTCTAATAATCATACAATAAAACGCTGGGATGTCGTGTAAGCAATACCTCGCCTTGATGCTGTGGTTTTAGGAATAAAGCTATGCGGTGAGCGGCTTTTAGAGAAGGTACGAAACGTGATACCACAATGGCGTCCATTCCACTTCGGATCGAAAGATAACCTCTTCGATGCGTACCGTCATACATCATTCGTGGAATAGTAATCAATCAATTCAGTTATTCAGATGAAATGAGAACGTTATCGCCGCAAGCAAGTCCCATTTCTTTCTCATACGGGATTCCAATCTTGTTTAGCGAAGGGGAGGAGGAGCAGGCTAATAGGATCGAGTAGGCGAGCCTTTCATAAATGGATTCCGATCATATCATAGGGGATTAGAATCCTCCGCTTGAAATGAATCCCCTCAACGAGATTATTTTCCGTATATTTTCTCTTCTGATTATGGGATCCCTATTGTTAGTTCATTTATATGTTAATGAGATGGCTTGGTGTCGCTCTTCGGTTGGTTTTGCCTCCAATGCAAAATAACGCAGTTACCCAAGCAAAGATCCGCAGCGTCTTTTATCATACGCGGTCATTTTTTTCCCTGATTGCTTTTAAAGAAAACGGGAGCTGTATATATTTCTCCCTATCTCTAAATTCATATGGATACACATTTTCGGCACCATTGGTATATGACAAATAATGTCATAACTTAAATTTCACACACCATTTTCGCGTATGGAATGATACATTCCTCTCTGCTTTCCTTTCTCATGTGTTCGTTTCCACCGCTATACACTCTTATTACGCACACATAGGTACACCCGTGCACCTGTTTGTTTATGAATCTGTTCATATCACCGAGCCCACAGTCATGGCACAGAAGCAGAGACGGAGAAGGAGTGAGAGAAAGAGACCAAGCTAGCGGGAGGCACGGTACTCTTCGTTATAAGAAAAATATATGGTTTTCGTTGGCAACAATTCCCTTGCGAACCACCTGGCGCACCTCTGTCAGTTTCCATTTTACGGCTGTTTACATTCCCGCGAAGGATGGGCTCAGAATAAGCTTCGGCCAAACATTTATGCATGATACTGTATAAACGTGGTGGCTTTAGAGGTCAAGTATAATTAAAGAGGAGCTAGATGGTTGAGGAAACGCAGCGTTTCTTCGTTAATTTGGAATAGGGGATGGAATGAATCTCTCTCTATCTCTCTCACTCTCACCCTCTATCTCTCCTCTCCCTCCTCTCCCTCCCTCCCTCCCTCCCTCCCTCCCTCCCTCCCCTCCCTCCCTCCCTCCCTCCCTCCCTCCTTCCCTCCCTTCCATCCTTACCCCCTTTCTCACTCCTCCCTCCCATCCACTCCCCCTCCCCCTCCCCGCCTCCCCCCTCTCTCCCTTTCCCTCCCCCCCCCTCGTCCATATCTCTCTACTCTAGCATTTTCAGTTGTATGAAAACTATCTAAACACTATTTGCCAACTCCTTTCATATATAAATGATTCAATCGTCTCACTCATTTGCTGTCTCCTTCCTTCCTTCCCTCTCCTTTGTTTCCCTCCTTTTTTATTATAAGTTCTCATTTACAGTCTCTAACATCTGGCTAATTACTCAATTTCTCTCGTTCATTTCCTTGCTTCTTGTCTTCCATTGTTTGCCCTTAGGCTATCCGTTAATTCCCTGTTCCTAATTCATCGATTCTCCTCCTCACCGTATTCTTGTTTTTCGTTCTTCTATCTAATGTTTCTTGCTTCGATTCTTACACATTTCGTTGTTTCTCACTCTTATGCGTTACACATTTTCTCTTCTTTTTTTTTAAATTTTATTTTCCCGCCACTCGTTTCCAAATCGCATACAGTTTCACGTATTGAAAATTCCATCATTCTATTCTCTCGACGCTGTCTATCACGTTTCGCTGTCGTCTGCTAATCCATGATACTCTGTTCTCTCCACCTACCCTCCATCCCCTTCTATCCTGTCTCCCCTCCCCTCCCCTCCCCCCTCCCTGCAGCTCATCTCTCACTCAGACTCTGAAAAATGGTTGTCAGACTAGACTCCCTCCCCCTTTCCCTCCTTCCTACCCTCCCTCCGTCTCCCTTACTGCAGCATCGTTTGGCCACAACTATTTTCACAACTGCGACGCATGTAAACCGCAGCTGTGGTTGTCTTTCTGTAGGGATGGGTGTTATTCATTGAGCATTCTTGGGTATTATCATTTTTTTTTCGTTTAATTATCATATTAATATCACTTCATATCTACCATCGATACAGTTACTTAACCACCCCCGCAAGTACGACTACACTACTATTATTGCTACTAGTAACGATATATTAGAAACTGAATTAAATTAACTTACTCTTACTACACGAACTGCACCTACTACACCCATTGTTCCAATTTCCTCCAATCTGCTGTTATCATTACCCGAACCCTCAGCTGCACCATCGCCGCCACGACCGGCGACTGAAACCCCTTCAGCCTCCCTACCGCATCGAGCATGATCCCTTACAAACTACTGACAACCTTAAGCATCGCGAGTCTTATCAGATCAAGGAACCCCGCCGCTGGCTGACACGAGTTAGGCCTACAGATAAATATGATGTATGTGTCAACGCATAAATCACGAGGTTTCTCCTGCCGAGGGCCGTAGACGTCTCGAGGGCCGTTTGTTGTGCGGGATTTAGGTCCTTAAAACTTGCCTTTTTAAGTTATGTGTACATTTGTTTACATATTCTATCCATGCGGTTATGGGTTTCCGTGGGTTTGTCGAGGGAGGGAAGTCGTTGGGAGATGGGGGTTATGAGTGCAGCGAAGAGTGGAGAATAAGAAGAATATACAGACAAACAGACAGATGAATATAGATGTAGACAGATAGATGTGTGTGTGTGTGTATGTGTGTGTGTGTGTGTGTATGTGTGTGTGTGTGTGTGTGTGTGTGTGTGTGTGTGTGTGTGTGTGTGTGTGTGTGTGTGCGCGCGCGCGTATGTATGTATGTATGTATGTATGTATGTATGTATGCGTACACATAGTTGCACTGTATATATGTTTTACAACTGAACTGTTTATTTTTACCTCCAAAATAGCAGACATATCTGAGAATTAGCAAACGCCAGTAGCATCAGCTCTCGGTATATTTACAACACTATAAAGGACAACAGCAGCAACTCTGCACAAGGGGAAAAAACGCCAGGGACACAAGGTTCCGTCCACGCTCGCCCATAACTAACGTCGCCAGAAGAAGGGAGTAAAGTAACTTTAACGTAACTTTAAACTTCGCCAACTCGAGTTCGAACCTCGGTGTCGTCGAGTTTTATGTTCCATTTCGGCGTTAGTAATTCGACATTGATTAGCGGTCGGGCCGGCGCTTCGGTCCCCTCGCGGTTCGCAGGATTGGCTTCCGAAGAAACAGACGAGCGCGCGCGGGTCGGGTATCGGGGCGCGTCGGGCGATGCCGCCGGGGAGAGCGCCGCCGACCCGCCGACAGGATTAGTGGGATGATCAGGGTCGAGTCGGGACACGCTTTTTGCCCCGGGGTATTCTGCTGTGTCTTTGGAGGGAGGGAGGGAGGGAAGGTGGGAGGGAGGGAGGGGAGGAAGGTGGGAGGGAGGGAGGGGAGGTGGCGGGAGAGAGGGAAGGTGGAGGGTGGGAGGGAGGGGAGGCGGAGGGAGGGAGGGAGGGGAGGTGGAGGGAGGGAGGGAGGGAAGGTGGGAGGGAGGGGACGTGGGAGGGAGGGAGGGGAGGTGGTGGGAGAGAGGGAAGGTGGAGGGAGGGAGGGAGGGGAGGCGGAGGGAGGGAGGGAGGGGAGGCGGAGGGAGGGAGGGAGGGAGGAAGTAGGGAGGGAAGGAGAGAGAGAGGGAGAGAGAGAGAGGTAGAGAGAGAGAGGTAGAGAGAGAGAGAGGAGAGAGAGAGAGGGAGAGAGGAGGAGAGAGAGAGGGAGAGAGATAGAGGGAGAGAGATAGAGGGAGAGAGATAGAGGGAGAGAGATAGAGGGAGAGAGAGAGAGGGAGAGAGAGAGAGAGAGAGAGAGAGAGAGAGAGAGAGAGAGAGAGAGAGAGAGAGAGAGAGAGAGAGAAAGAGATAGAGACAGAGACAGAGACAGAGACAGAGACAGAGACAGAGACAGAGACAGAGAGAAAGAGACAGAGAGAAAGAGACAGAGAGAAAGAGACAGAGAGAAAGAGAGAGAGAGAGAGAGAGAGAGAGAGAGAGAGAGAGAGAGAGAGAGAGAGAGAGAGAGAGAGACCGAGAGAGAGAGACAGAGAGACATAGAGACATTCAGGGAGGAAATATCGCTAACGTCAGTACGTTTCGATGCAATCTGTTGCATTGCCTTGTAGATGCCAGACTCCCTCGCTTCTAATGGCACAATTCCGCGTCTCATATTTCCTCAATGGCCACTTTACTCCCCATACGATAGTCCACCGCAGACATCATTATTGCGAGAAGCTCCCTCTGCTTGTCTGCCTGCAACATCCCCCTCCCCCACCCACCCCCACTCTCAGTACCAGATGCACGACGATGCAACGAGGAAAAGCATCCTCGAGCAACAACAACATTCGAGAGCGTTTTGCTGAGGACCGCGTGTTGCACAAGCGATCAGTTGTTGCATATTGTCGGCTCGGTTTGATGTGCATGTTGTCATCAGATTAAAGATGATTATGTTGTGACTGATACTCGACTCCAGGACGTTGAAGTGTTTAACGGTTGGTTGGACGAGGAGTTGTTAATGGCTTTTGGTTGTTGCAAAGAGCGCATCGCGGAGTGGAAGTTGTGAAGCAGCTTGGTTCGCACGTCAACAAGGAAACAACCAATAAAATCGCACAGAGTTTTAGGAATTTGCTGCATTTTTATAGACCTTTGAGGGAGAAGAGGTATTTACAGGCAGGTATTTGTGAATTAATTAGTTCATTTACAAAGGATTACTTAGGCTGAGTGTTTATAATTGCTCTGGCTGCAAAATATATATTTTTGCTTTTACTTATACGATTCAGCAAAAGAAATAGTAGTTTAGTATACGGGAAAGTATCGTTTAATTTAAACAATAAACGATTTCGTAAAACAAACTAGGAGCTATGAACAAAAAATGAAGATCCTCTCGCGCACATGTGTCTTCCTGCCCGTTTCAAAGAGAATAAGCACTTTAAGTCACCCAGAATCAGCTGATGACGAATGCATGAGATGGGCACCTCGTCCTCCTATATTGTCGCAGTGGTTACAATCGTGAAATACGCCTGCCACTTAAATCATTTCTGATACCGTCCGTGAAACAAATTTAAAGCCCGATTAAACTTAACTACTCCCGTCTGTGCTCCTCACTTTTACCTCCTCTTCCTCCGACCCCCCCTTCATTCTCTCCCTTCTTACTTTCCCCTTTATATATCTGTTCTTGGCTCGAGTCCAGCATCATCACCTTCCCTCCTTCCACCCCGTTCCTCTCTTACTATTTTTTTTCTCTCTCTTACGCTCTCTCTCTTAATTTTCTTTCCTTTTATGACATTTTCTCCCCTTCGTAACTTAGAAGGAGAACTGAATATTTCGGAAAACTTTAGACCTTCAAGATTTTGCGACTCTAATTACGAACAGGTAAACCAAACTCCTGATAAACTGTAGCAAGTTTTAAGATGTAAAAATACTCCATTTATTCATGCAACGTGCACCGTTTCCCACTACCCCCACCCTCTACACGTTATTCTCATTCCCACTTCCCTGCTACACATCCAAACCCCCGCTTTGATAATTAATTCAGTCTACGAGAGATGTGTGCCTCTGTGTATATAAGCACGGCGTTCCCCTCAGGCCGCGTCGGGCCAACCTGGCACTAGCGCCGCCCCGTTCTCCTCACCCTATCTCCTGTGCCGTAAACTTCCGTGCTGATAACGGTGGGGGTCTAAAGTACCCGACAAGTGCCGTCGCGGAGGCCCCTTGATGGTCGGTGGAGTGCCATTCTAAGTAGTGGTAGACTGGCGGCGGGATAGCGGTAGAATGCCGTCTTAGCCGCGATGTGATAATAAGAAGGGTATACTATATGGCAAGTGGTTAATTGCAATGTATGGAAGTAGAGTGCTTTTGCAAGGAGTGTTGGGGTACCTCTTGGACGAATGAAAAAAGAGAAGATCGGGCCGTATATTCTTGTCTTATTCCTTAAACAGTTTCCTTCGTAAAAAAGCAGGATGAAATACGCATGTTACGTCAAGATAATGAAAATGGTGCTCATGATATCACTTACAGATTTATAGAATAGCACACAAGAAGTTAAGAGTGCCATGCATCTGAGAATGATGAGTGCCAACGTTCAGAGAGCAGTCGAGTGGCACTGTTATTTTTCTTTCCTTTGGTGGCACCTAAAAAAAAAAAAAAAAAAACGCTCCATGGGGGTGCCGACACACCCACGAAAATATCATAAGAAGAGAGACTGAGACGCAGGTGCGGGTGCGTCTTCCGTTCCGGTGGGCTGGCGGGCGTCGGCGTGGGTAGATAACCTCTTAGGGGCGGGTATGAAGAGCTAGTGGGGAGGGCACTGATGCGAATATAAAGGGGAGGAAAGGGGGACGGGAGGGTTAATTTAGGAGATGGGTATGATGATCAATAACTCCGCTGTTTTACCCACCAAGCTTAAACGGAGCATCACAGCCAATCTCTTGATAAACCAACTGTCAGACTTAATTACAGGGGAGGGTGGAGAAAGGGACAGAGGGAAGGCAGAAAAAGAAGAGAGAGAAAAGAAAGGTAGAAAAGGAAAGAAAGAGAAAAGTTAGAAGAGGAAAGAAAGATAAAAGGTAGGAAAAGGAAAGAAAGAGAAAGGGTTTAAATGGAAATAACGGGAAAAGGTAGAAAAGGAAAGAAAGAAAAGGTAAAAAAAGGAGAGAGCGAGAGAATTGGGTTCGTCTGTCCATTTATGTTAATTCACTGCTTGAAACAGACTAAAACATTTTAATGGCAGGGCGGGGGAGGGAAACTTATTTCACGGGGATTATTTAACGACATGCTGGCTTTGTTGCAGAGTTGGCTAACTTGCAGAAAGGTAGAAAATAATGCATGGTTGCATTTTGCAATAATATCCTCATTAAGGTCGGGTACATCATCATGCAGCATTTAGATATTTGTTTTTGAATATTACTGAATCCCATGCTGACGTCTGCTAATTGTCGGGCGATTTATATTATTCATAACCTGTCCTAAGCTAATTTCCTCTCTTGTTGCAGGTACGTGTGGCGCGAGTGATGCCTGCAGACGGAACAGGTTTGGGAAAGGAAGAGGAAGTTGTCAGTTTGTTGGTGTTTACCTTCTTTCAAAATAAACGATAGATTTTATTTATTTTACTTTTTGAGGGCTAGGACACAGAAAATGAATGCGTAAATGTATTAGATGATAGAAGAGTGTATGAGTGATGACAAAGCGGCGGTTAAATAAATGAATAAATAATAGAGGATGTGCGTGATCGGGTATTCTCTTCTTGGCTTATGATACTCGTGATTGCAATTCTGCAAACACATGTCCTTGCGCTTGCTTTTGCTATCAAAACAAGATAGTAATGATAAGCGCGATATGTTTATTACTGGAACTAATGTTATTCTGACATTTGCGACGAGTTCATATTATATATAATCATGTTCTCCAAATGAACGAACATTAGCTTCAGTTCGTGCCGTCAAAAACAATTTCGAGAAATCATTTTACCAAATCCGCTGAGGCGAAGGGAGTTCGAGCGATTTTCACAAGACTATAGATTAGGCAACTTACCGCGCCGGGGTTGACAGCAGCCAGCCAATTAGAGATCGGCGGGATTCGTGAATGACCGGTAAATTGTTGAATTATGCAACGTGATTATCGCCATAGCGGGCTAATAGGACTTTCAGTAAGCGTGTTTGCCTAACGAACTCGTCAGTGTTTTTATGCCTGTTTTTCTTTTTTTTTTTCTGTTGCTCTTCCATCTCTTTGGGGAGAAACTTAAGAAAAACATCAGGTGGCAACTCAGGCGCACGTGGAGTGAGGTGTCAGGTGTAACATTCTGGGGGAAAAGAGGGTACAAAAAATCTGAATTTATTTGGAAAGGTCTCGAAGATGTGACGAGAGGGAAGGGGAAACTGTTAATAAATGTAGGAGAGGAGCAAAAGACATTACGAAAAAGATATTCAACAACACTAAGAAGAATAAGAGTAAATGCAGATTACGGATGTAAGATAGACGGTTTTATTGCAGATAGAAACTGACAAACATCTCTTAAGGAGTAAAATCCACAAACAGGTGTTGCAGACGGGAGGTATTATGGGCCCCTGCAAGATAAACGTTACTGACTTGAAAGATAAATGTGGGTGCAAGACGCCACCCCCTCTGTTTGTTCAACTGGTGACATGTTCAATATCGGGAGTTTTTCATCGGGGCTAATTATAACAGATGGCTGCTGTGTTCCCGTGTAATGTTCTCTCCCCTTCTCCTCTCCCGAGCCTCGTCCTCATCTCCAGTTTTTCGGCCAAATAGAACTGCCATCACCACATACGCTGGTTCGGCCTTTGCTTCTGTACATCTCTTCATGTTGTTTCCGCCTCATATTCTTCCGCCTCTTATTCCTCGACCACTTTATTTTCCCTTTTTTCCTCGCTTTTCTTCTTTTTCATCATCATCATCATCTTCTCCTTCATTTTTATCTTCTTTTTCCTCATCGTCTTCTTCCACCGCATCCTCCTCCTCCTCCTCCTCCTCCTCCTCCTCCTCCTCCTCCTCCTCATCATCATCATCATCATCATCATCATCATCATCATCATCATCATCATCATCATCATCATCATCATCATCATCATCATCATCATCATCAGTCATCATCATCGTCCTCATCCTCATCCTCTTCCTTCTTCTCTTTCCGCTCCTCATCCTCTTGTTGGCCCCCTCTCCTTCTTTAGCTCTTCCTCCTGCTCCCGTTTTCACAACTCTCGTTTTATTCAGAAAGGCCCCTGTCCCCCGCACGGTTCAGTCTTTCGCAATAAATGTTTTAATGTCGGACGTGTTGTCTTGCGTATGTAAAGTAAGGGCAAATATTTGGCGACATGTGCGTGATTTCCATGCGGTGCGGTTCCCGAAGTGTGCCTCGTGCTTTTTCTGTTTCTCGTTCGATTTTCGTTTTGTTTTATTCCTCTTTTTCGTTCTCCAATTACTTAGTTGTTTGTCTGTTTATCTATTTAAACGTTTGTATTGTCTCGAAACAGTAAGATTATTGGATCTGAATTGCATATTAGGGGATTTCAGCCTTAGGGGGGGAGGAATTGACAGCCACCTATTCCTAAGTGCACGTGTGTAGTTCAACATCAAACTCGAATTAAAAAAAGAAAGAAATTCATTAGTACTTGTTGTGACACTCGTTGAAAGCTCTTCCTACCCCCCCCCCCCTTTCCTTCCGTTCCTTCCTCTCTCTGCCTATTCTTTCTATCTTTTCTCATTCTTTCTCTTCCCCTCGTCCCATCCCTCTCTTCTTCCGTCCTTCCCTTCCTCTCTCTTTCTCTTTCTCACTCCCTCTCTCTATTTCTCTCTTCTCCCCCTCTCCCTTCTCACTCCCTCTATTTCTCTCTTCTCCCTCTCCCCTTCTCCCTCTACCTTCCTCTCCCCACCCCATCCTTCCCACCCTCCCTCCCTCCCTCTCTCCCTCCCACCCTCCCTCCCTCCCTCCCTCCCTCCCTACTACCCCCCTCCCCCACCATCCCAGCTCAGGCAACAGCAAGCGGGCATGGCCATAACTCAGCGACGCGCCTCTGCTGCTGACAATAAACCAAGCTAAACCCGGACTCGACCATTACTACGGAGCACTAAATCCCCATCCCGCTGATGCAATGTCCGTCCGTGCCGTGCTGTCAACATTAAAACTATTAAGAGAAAAAGGAGAGGGAGAGAGGAAGAAAGGGAGAAGACAGGAAGAAAGGGAGAAGACAGAAAGGGAAAATAGGGGATGGTCTAGGATATTTGATATATTTGGAATCCTCAAGGTGGTCGTGGAGGAGAATCGCATTATGTCGGCTGGAAATAGAGGGCGACGTCATGCTTAGATAAAATGCTGATTCGAGTCAGAATGGAGTTAGGTAAATGAGGGAGTCTATGAGTGATGAGGTTGTTAATGTCAAAGGCAAAATCGTATTTGACTTGATATTAGAAAGTGCTTACACTGCAAAGCTAGATTCTAGGTTACAGAGTGTATATATATATATATATATATATATATATATATATATTATGTGTGTGTGTGTGTGTGTGTGTGTGTGTGTGTGTGTGTGTGTGTGTGTGTGTGTGTGTGTGTGTGTGTGTGTGTGTGTGTGTGTGTGTGTATGTGTGAGTGTGTGTGTGTGTGTGAGTGTGTGAGTGTGAATACACACACACACACACACACACACACACACACACACACATATATATATATATATATATATCACATATTTATTTATTTATTTTAGAGAGAGAGAGAGAGAGAGAGAGAGAGAGAGAGAGAGAGAGAGAGAGAGAGAGAGAGAGAGAGAGAGAGAGAGAGAGAGAGAGAGAGAGAGAGAATTGAAAGAAAAAGAGTTAGAATCACTGTGTCTCTGGTCCTATTAGCCTCCCATAGCCTTAAAATGTAATTGGCAGCAACAGTTTCCATCTGAAGAGAATGATAAGCCCGTCATGTGGCTGGACTTGGCGTCGTATCTCTCCTTGCAAAGAGGCAGAGTAGCAGCCGGGGAGAGAGGGAAAGCTTTGAGAGTAAGCATTCCATTAAGGCCAGGGAGGGAGGGCCAGGGGGGTTGGGGGGGGGGGGGCTTGGGTGTGATCGCATGTTTTTCCTGCTCTAAAGGATTTTTTTCTTCTTTTTTTTTTTTTTTTTTTTTTTTATTCGAATTCTGTTACTAGAAGATACATGACTGTGTTGTAAAATTTATGACATGTCGCACATGCCGTGCGTGGTCGTGTGTGTGTGTTGAGTGTATATGCGCACTTTCACATACAGTCAAACAAACATCACATCACAAACGTTACAAAGAGTGTGATATTCCAGTAGGATTCACAAACCAAACGGACGTAGCAAACATATACAGTAAACACCTTTCCACACATAAAATACACATGTCTTTTCCTATTATCGTGAAGAGGCGCACGCCTGGCGCATTGGTGGTCCGCGCGAGGTGGCAGTGGCCCTTGAGTATGCCCGTGGGGGGTCGTGCCGTCTTTGACGCCATACGAAGCTCACCGCCATGCTCATGCGTCTAGTGGGTTGTGTATATACACACACATCCGCGCAACAGCTCGTACTTAAATGTTGATATTTATTGCACTAATCTTATTCACATTCGCATTCTCATTCGGACGCTCACACTGCCACAGGCCCTCTTTCATACTATATGCTTATGAGTGTAAAATACCTCTTTGATGGCTAGTTCCAGCGCAAGCCGATTTTGATGGCGACGTAGTAATTTTGATCGGATTAATCTGCTGGTTTTAATGTATTTTGAAACGCTGTGGAGGGAATTTGAACGCTGTTACGATCCTTTTGAAGTTTTACAGGGTTTTTGATTGAGGCAAATAATTTTGAAATACGTATTTTAGATTAAGTATTATTGGAAATGCTGTTCGCTTGAGTGCTAAAAGCAGAATATTACGCTCGTGATATACTGGCTGTTTTTTTTTCTTTTTCTTTTTTTAATAAATCAGGCTGTTTGTAAAACTGTATAAACTAATTCGTATTCACTGAAAGTGCAGAGGACTTGATTAGCATATGATAAAATTACCTGTAATATCTTGATAACAGCAATTATCTTTGTTTATGCAGAAGTTCACAATCTACCGTCTGCACATTTTCTTGCGATCCTCACAATGCTCTCCTCACCCGCTTGCTCACTTTCTTATGAGCTTCCTAAGACCGAAGATAAAATAAGCGTCTTAAGTGTTATCACAAGCCCTCAAGGAAGCGCCATCACCGCCGGAAGGAGCGGAGATGACCTCTCAGCCTCTCCATCTCAGATGCTCCTTCGTCGTGAGTGCTGACACTCGAGGCGGCGCTAAAGACGGAGATCTCTTCTTGCTCTCCTGGGCTGTGGGGGGCCAAGGGCACGGGGGTGGAAGAGGCCCAGACGCCTTTGCACTCTTCGGAGGTGTCTTAAATTAGACGGGAGGAATGTGGCGGTCAGTTTCTTGTATTGTTTTGATTTTCCTTCTTATCCTATGTGTATTTCATTCGTTCGAAACATGAATAAAGTCATAAAGTAAAAAAACATAGTCATTGCGATGCACTTGGTATATGAGGGTTCATATACCCATTTATTCCTTCGTGTGCTGTTATTTCAGATCAATCAGAAAATTCTCACATGACATGTATTCAATTTGCGAGCCTCATATTTCTCCACTCACAACAAAGTGGCAGTATTGACTCTTTATAAATCTGCTTCCGACCAGGAATCTAATAAAGATTAGTGAGCACGTCAAGGAAATGTATGGCGTTGCTAGTGGGTGATGAAGCGACCCACGCCACAGCAAATTACGGGAGACTATTAACACGAAGACGGAAGAGGGACGAAGGCAGAGGAAGGAAGGAAGGGAAGGAGAGGAAGTAGGAAGGTGTGAGAGGGGGGGAAAGCGAGTGAGAGAAGGTGAAGAAGGAATAAAGAGGGATGAAGCGAAGAAGAGAAGAAGGAGGAAGGGTTGGAAGGGGGGCAAAGTGAAGGAGGTAGGGAATAAAACGAAGAGAGAGAGAGGGAGAGAGAGAGAGGGAGAGAGAGAGAGGGAGAGAGAGAGAGGGAGAGAGAGAGAGGAGAGAGAGAGAGGGAGAGAGAGAGGGAGAGAGAGAGGGAGAGAGAGAGGGAGAGAGAGAGGGAGAGAGAGAGGAAGAGAGAGAGGGAGGGAGAGAGGGAGAGAGGGAGGGAGAGAGGGAAAGAGGGAGAGAGGGAAAGAGGGAAAGAGGGAGAAAGGGAGAGAGGGAGAGAGGGAGGGAGGGAGAGAGAGAGAGGGAGGGAGGGAGGGAGGGAGGGAGGGAGGGAGGGAGGGAGGGAGGGAGAGAGAGAGAGAGAGAGAGAGAGAGAGAGAGAGAGAGAGAGAGAGAGAGAGAGAGAGAGAGAGATAGAGAGAGATAGAGAGAGAGATAGATAGATAGATAGATAGATAGATAGATAGATAGATAGATAGAGAGAGAGAGAGAGGGAGAGGGAGGGGGGGAGGGGAATTATTCAGCGTTTCCGAGACGTCGTTGCTTGTTCCTGTCCATGTCTGCAGTCGACTCTTGATTTTATTGTGTGCTTTCCATATTTTATTATTCTTTTGGTGATTCAACGAACACATAAGAAAACACACACACACACACACACACACACACACACACACACACACACACACACACACACACACACACACACACACACACACACACACACACACCACACACACACACACACACACACACACACACATACACACACACACACACATTCCCATTCTCTCTCTTCTACCTTTTCTCATTCCCCTTCCGAGAGAAAGGAGAAGGAAAATAAGCAGTCATTGTCTCCCAGTTACTCCGACGCCTTATGTTCGGCCGCGTCTTCCTGAGTGGTCGCATCTGCCACCGATATGTTTCACGGCCTCTGCCACGCCAAACGGACTTCGTATTTTGAATTCGCATCTTCGGCCTCCCGTTTTCCGCTTTCCTCAAGGCGTGCTGCAGAGGTCGTCTTCCCTCGTCAATCAGTGTAATGAACTAATTAAACATTCTCCTTGAGAATCACTTTGACGCGTGTTCGTGAACCTTGCCGCACGTCCCCACCTCGACTCATGACTTACGGCCGGAGTTGTCAGTACATCAGGAAGCTAAAGAAGTTTCAAAAGAAGAAGTAAGCTTAAAAAAAAAGTAAACTCCCGCCCTGTGATGTATGGGCGTTGAAGGTCCCCGTGGCAAATAGTAGTAGTATTAGTCCTTTAGATGTCTCCCGCGCGCCGCAAAAACCGCCCGTGTCTGAGCGAGCGTCTTTGCGGGGACATGGTGGCGGCCCGTGTCTTTAGCGATGGCCTTCGCGACAAAAGATGGGAAATGGGAGATGTAGGATTGAAAGAGGGAGAGAAAGAAGAAGAGAAAGAATGATAATGTAAACGATAGATTAGTCTGCGATTAGCATTTAGTATTTCCTGATGAGTGATTTTGATAATCATATGTTAATTTTTGGAATAAGTCTTTAAAACATGTGCGCGTCCGGTCTTGGTACAAAAGCATATTTCACTGCACATTTTTTTTTCGCTAAATGAATAATTCACCGACAGCCGGAAACAATGAGATCGCGAGCAGAATCGTCCTAGTTTTAAATTAGATTCAGCTCGAGGACGCTTAATCTGCCAGATCTGCTACCATGATGCTGATAAATTGTCTCTTAAGGAAGTTTCTTTGTCTGACAGAATCGCTCTAGATTTATATTCACGTGTCAAGGAGGGAGCAGCGGGTGGAGTGGAAACGTCACTAGGAAATCTAATGCATTTGCAGTTGGTGAGAGTGGCGTGAAGATTTCCGGAAAATGAAGGAATCCTGAAGTTTCTTGGTAAAGAAAAATGCTTATATTTTTGCAGTGTTCGGTGTAACAGTAGAGAAAACCAAAACAAAAAACATGGTGAAATGCGACGCTTGCAGCCGTAGAGTTTTATTTATGTTCGGAAATTTCGGAGACTTGCGGTACAACCAAATCTCCCCCCCCCCCCCCCTCTCCCCCGCACTCTCCCCCCCCCCAGGTTTGGATGGCATCTAGACTCGGCGCGGGTAATGAACGTAGACGATTTCCGGAGCCGCAGTCCCCTTGGCTGTCTGGTTCCTCTCGGTGCCTATGCCTCAGTGCTTCGTGGTGCCTGAGCCAGGAGCGGTGCCAGACTTTGTGTAGGGCAGCTGCTGACGCCAGTGCTATGCGTATGCAAGTTTCTGCTGTGAACATCAAAGGAAGTGATAATGTCTAGATCGCCAGGTTGACTTTATAGCGATAAAAGGAGTGAGGGGGAAAGAGGGAGATATCTTAACCCCCCTTCCCCCCTTCCCCCTCCCACTCCCACCCTCACAGCACGCCCCTCTTTGGCTGAGTTGTTACAGCGACCTCGCAAAAAGCCAGAGGAAAGCCTCGGTTTGATGAGCACTCACCATAGAACCAATTATTTGCGGTGCCACAGTTACGCCGCTCTCGTCTTGTGTGGCTGCCAACTCCCTTCCCCCTTCTCTCTCCTACTCCTTCTCTCTCTCCTCTTTCACCCCTGCTGCCCTTGCACATCTATCCCCCCTCCCCCCCTCCGTCCCCTCTCTTCCCTTTCATTCCTTCCTTCTGTCGCCCTTCCTTCCACTCGTCCATCTCCGTCTCGTGTCTTCCTGTATCTCATTTCTCCCCTTCTCTGCTCTTCGCTCACGTGCTGCTTCTCTTTCTCTTCTCATATGAAACTTCTTTTATGTATGTTTTTCCTTGTCCATGTTTTCTTCACATTTTCTTCTATTATATTCTATTTTCAGCTCCTGACAACCCCATTCCATTTTCTTTTGACACCCTTTCTCTTTGTCAGTGTATACGCTTTCTTGTCTACTCCGTTTTCTTTCGTCTTTTCTGTTTTTCTTCTCCCATTTCTCTTCCCCCTTATCTCTCTCTCTCTCTCTCTCTCTCTCTCTCTCTCTCTCTCTCTCTCTCTCTCTCTCTCTCTCTCTCTCTCTCTCTCTCTCTCTCTCTCTCGCTCTCTGTCTTTCTCTCTCTCTCTCTCTCTCTCTCTCTCTCTCTCTCTCTCTCTCTCTCTCTCTCTCTCTCTCTCTCTCTCTCTCTCTCTCTCTCTCTCTCGCTCTCTGTCTTTCTCTCTCTCTCTCTCTCTCTCTCTCTCTCTCTCTCTCTCTCTCTCTCTCTCTCTCTCTCTCTCTCTCTCTCTTTCTCTCTTTCTCTCTCTCTCTCTCTCTCTCTCTCTCTCTCTCTCTCTCTCTCTCTCTCTCTCTCTCTCTCTCTCTCTCTCTCTCTCTCTCTCTCTCTCTCTCTCTCTCTCTCTCTCTCTCTCTCTCTCTCTCTCTCTCTCTCTCTCTCTCTCTCTTTTTCTTTCTTTTTGCTTCAGTAAATAAGCCATGTGGAATTGGTATGTAGGATACTTTTTCCTCTATTACTTTAAAATGGATTAACTGTTTTATCTTCGTCTGAATTGATGCACGTGTGTATTCGTGTGTATTTTTGTGTGCATGTGTACGCGTTGGTGTGTATGAGTTCCTTCTGGCGTGTGTGTTTGTGCTTGTCCGTCAGGGTGCGATAAACATATTTAGATTAAATTTAATCCATGGGTCTTATCCACCGCCTTCTAACCAACAGCTCTTGTTGTTTTAGCGACGGGCTTACTCACCTTTATCTTTTAGTTGGACCAAATGGGATACGCTTTTAACTCTGCCTAATGCGCTTGCAATTAGCTATTGTTATAATGGTAATGGAGAAGTAACATTTCCCTCTTGCAAATTGTTATTATGCTTAACCCTTTTTTTCTCCAAATGACACTTAGTCGGTGAATGTGAGATGTCCAGGAACGGCATGGAGTGCACGGGAGCTGCTTCCACGGCAATTGCCAGATTCTACGAGGTCGTAAAATGTATCACAATGTGGTAGAATATATCAACAAAAAGGATGTCAGAAGGCTAATGCTGCCGCGGTTCGTTTGTTTGTGTAGCTATCTGTATGGACGTACGCTCTTTCTTTCTCTTTAAGAGTTTGGTGTTTCATGTCACTCTTTCTTTTGCGATCTCTTCATGCTGATCTCTCCTCTCTCTTTCTATCCTATCTTCTTTTCCTCTTTCGACTTCCCTTTCAGTTCCCAATCCAAGGCCGCCGTTCTTCCTTCTTCCCTCGCTCTCACTTCGTCTTTCATGTCAATCTTCCTTGCATCAGTAAACTCTTTCTCTCCATTCCCCTTTTTCTCTAATCCCTCCCCCCTCTCTTTCCCTTTGTCACACCCATCGGCTTCGTCTTTTTCCTCTACTTCTTTCTTCTTTTTATCTTCTTTTTTCTTCTTTTTATCTTCTTTTTTCTTATTATTATCTTCTTTTTATCTTCTTTTTCTTCTTTTTATCTTCTTTTTTCTTCTTTTATCCTTCCCTTCCCCATCTCCCCGTGTCCCACTAGACTAGCAACAGACAGCGAAGAGATACCGGCGTCGGTCGCACAAGGAAGGCTCTCACCCCGTTGACAAGCCAGCATGTTGATCTTGTTATCCAACGACCTCCGTTATCCAGAGGGGGTAACGTGTTGGAGGGGATGTTATCCTGGGCACAAGTGTTATCCCAGTTTGTGTAGAGAAGTGGCGATGGGCTTGGTTGGATTCCCTTGCTGCCGGCGCACCCTGTAACAGAAAGAAAATAGCAAGAAAGGGTAAGAGGAAGTACTAAGAACTAAGGAAATCAACAAAAATAAATAAATAAATAAGCGGGAAAGAAAGAAAGGAGAAATAAAACAGAAAGTAAACAAGGAGAAAACGTATCACGATGACTGTCTGATGTTCTGGAACGAAGTGTCGAAAATTGGCTGCTGTTTCGCTCAATCTTTGCCTCTTCGCGGCGTGTCGGGCAGGTTGATTACTCCTGGTGCGTTTTTAAGGAAATAATCGATGTATCTGCAAGGCGGAGTGGTTTTCATTTTTAGCATTTACATTACATTTTTTTTTTTAAATAAAAGGTTGTAGAAGACTTATGCATGTATGCACACATACGCACGCACTCAAACGCGCGTAAGAACTGTCTTTAAATTGGCCTTATCAGACGCCGGTAGCAATAATGAGATTTTATATTCGTCTAAGGCAACTCCGCATCAATAATGATGTGGAACTCCTTCGCGCCACTTTTTAAATTATCATCAAACGTTAATAGAGCCGTTTCCTCCGTGTTTGCTGCAGTTTTCTCTTTGAAAAATACTGTACCAATGGCGCCGCGCGCCTTCTCCGTTGACGCAATGACAGCACATGTTTCTACGTAAACAGAGAAAAGATATAAAATAGGTAATATTTTAGTCACTATATTCTTGAGATTCACTGCAATAGTAGTTTTATCTTATTACTAATTTAAATTATTATTATAGAGTCTTTTAAGATGTGAATACTTGCAAGTCAAAGACGAAATCGCTAAGGACAGTCTTTTAAACGAGCCGTAGACAAATTCTACGACGATTTTGGAGTCAAAGACTGCTTCTAGGACAGTTCTTAAATTTGTCAAAGACTTTTCGTGAATACCGCCCCAGATGCCTTAACCTGGCGATTTCCTATCCGTGTTAATCACCTGCTAAATGGTTAATCCTGCCGTTGCCAGTGTTGTTCTTGGCAACAGTTGCCGGGTTCTATGTGGAAATTCTTCAGGTGTCACAGACGTCTCGAACTTTCCATGGGTCTCTTAGGATTTTTTTTTTTTTACTCATCTCAGTTTTTCTGTCTGTCTCTGTCTGTCTCGTATCTCTTTCCAAATATTTATCTTTGTTTTCCTGTCTCTGCCTTTGGATCTTTCTCTTTCTCTTTCTCTTTCTCTTTCTCTTTCTCTTTCTCCCTCCCTCCCTCCCTCCCTCCCTCCCTCCCTCCCTCCCTTCCTCCGTGTTTGTTCACCATTGAGAAAAGAAAATACGATCCCTCTTTCCACATGTTTATGACACCTTACTTAAATCGTTATATTTATCCTCTCGTCTACAGTTCCTTTCTATGTTTAGATGTCGTCATGAGCCTCTCAGTATCTCAGGAGTGCCAGCTACAGAGTGCCACGTTTGATGTCTCGCCTTCTAAGGGCCACTAATCTGAGCGTAGTCGAGGACTCCCACTCCTCCCCCTCCCCCTCCCCCTCAACCCTCCCCTCTCCCCTCCCCCTCCCCCTCCCCCCCTCCCCCTCCCCATCCCCCTACCCCTCCCCCTCCTCCCTCCACCATCCCTGTCTAGATTGAAGTAGATGTTATTTCGATAGTGAGTTATTGCCTGCTGAGATACCCTACATTGTTTCGTGATTTTTTAAAGTAACGATCCAAATTTCTGTTCTTGCCAACGAAGGCAACCTTTACAACTCATTCACTGATCGTCAGAGATATTTAATAACTATCGAGAATGTTAGCAAAGGAAAGCGGCAAAGCTGATAATGATCAGTTTTACTTTATGAAGCACAAACGTTATAGATCACCTACCAAATATTTCAGTCGCTCATAGGTTAAGAATTGCTACATTACGGCCTACGTGGACAGTATGTTTATATATACTCACTTCGCTTATAATCTTTTCTTATATTAAGAAGATAGAACCACATAGATCATAAACGACATCCGCGTAACGCAAAGGAGAAGCACAGCGAACGCACGCACTTCTGCCGTTTGCATGCAGGGGGAGGGGGAGGGAGGGCCAATAGGGGAGGGCAAACGATTGAGTGGATTCGCTTCGTCGATTTCAAACATCTGTGTTGACTTGCATATAAGGAACAGTTGCTGGCTGTATGTAAATATTCCCTCCGCAGGTTCATTTATCTCTGTCATGAATTTAATGAAGTGGAGTAACCTCTACATTCTTCTTTCTTTCTCCGTTCCCTCTTTTTTTATCAGCGATTGCGTTCGGCGTCGCTGTGTCTCTTGCATCTGAGCGTCTGGACCACCTTATCTGACCGGAAACTGTTTACCTTTGTTATTAGCGGTCTGGTCCTTCGAGCAGTTTACGCCGCTAAGTCTTTGATGTATGAGGCTTAACATACGCCAAAGAGTAAATGAAAGCGAGGATTTTCCTGTTTGTTTTTAATCTGCAAAGTAGTGGAGGCGCTTGTCGCTGCGGAGTGTAGCTACTGCTCTTAGCCTCCCCCTCCCTCTTCTTCTCCCTTTGTCTCCATTTCCCCATTTCGTGTTTGTGCGGCTGTGTTCTGTGTGTATATACGGTATCTGTAAATGCAAAGTAAGATATGTGTGTGTCAATGATTAATTATGCGCGCGCACACACACACACACACACACACACACACACACACACACACACACACACACACACACACACACACACACACACTCACTCACTCACTCACTCACTCACTCACTCACTCACTCACTCACTCACTCACTCACTCACTCACTCACTCACTCACTCACTTACTCACTCACTCACTCACATTCACACTCACGCACACGAAAGGTGCAAACATACGGTCCTCAAACTTAAATTATCATCTGATTTTTTTCTGTCGGAAATGTATTGAGCTTTAATGCACATGTGTTTCCTTAGATATTTATTTTGCTGATAAAACGTCTTATATACTGTATGCCATTGTTGTAAGTAGAAAGATAATTTTTGCATCTGTATTTATCACATTTTTTTTTATTGTTCTGCACCTCCTGCGTTTTGGATCCAACACCAATTGACAGCCGGTCCCGCAATCTGCACGGGTGGAAGGGCATGTTTTGACCCCTGTCAGGGATGTTTGTTTTTACCTGAAGATTGTATATAAGATCATCCCTGCAAAGGATCTGTCGGGTCACCGTGTTAAGTCCCGAGACGGAGGATTACATCTTGTCTGCTCGCCAGTGTTCTCGTCGACGAGATGAACAACAGCTGTTCATTCTATCACTCAACTGTATCTTTGTGTGTGTGTGTGTGGCTGCTTTTGTGTTTATGTGTGTGTGTGTGTGTCTGTGTATGTGTGTGGGTGATTTTGTGCGTTCGTGTACATTTATATACTTAGATGATGATATTCCATTTCGTCATTACTAATAACACTTTCTGCTCTTGTTATCCCAATTTATATTATGGTATATTGAAGACAGTAAGGCATATGTGAACAGAAAATATAACAGAGAATTACCATCAAGAACGCGTTCGGTTTTTGTCTTCGTCACTTCCTCCAGGATCTGACCAAACCCTCGAGTTTTACCTCTTGCTCGTCATCCTCCGGAGATATACTGCATTTGTAGGCTCAGAGTTCTTAAACGTGTTTTTCTGTGGACCGTTCATTTTAGTACTTTGCATTCTTTTGAGCTTACAAGACTCGAAATAAGCAGTAAAGCGGAAAACGACTCGGAATTACCAGGAAGGCCCCCTGGCCACAGAACACACGTGTACACACACACACACACACACACACACACACACACACACACACACACACACACACACACACACACACACACACACACACACACACACACACGCCCGCGCGCGCGGGCGCGCACAAAGAGATACCATCTACGACCTGTGACATGTCTTACGTCTGGACCTCCTCGCAATTTACAGAGCTTTAAAACCCCCTTGACGAGACCGCCCGAAGCCCGCCGGGATCCGTCAAAGTCTTAAGGGATGTGAGAGCAAAAGGAATCATATCAAAGCATCAGTAAACACGCAATTCTCACCTGGGGTTATGAGCTGTCCTCTCCCCCTCCCCCTTTCCCCTTCCCTTTCCCCTCCCCCTCCCCCTCTCCCTCTCCCTCTACCTCTCCCTCTCCCTCTCCCTCTCCCTCTCCCTCTCCCTCTCCCTCTTTCCTCTCCCTCTCCCTCTCCCTCTCCCTCTCCCTCTCCCTCCTTCCACCGCCCCTGCCAATCTCTGCCGACTCCTTGAGACCCCCCACCGCGAGAAGTCGTTCTGAGGTTCACTTTTATTTTCTGTTTTGTTTTATAGAAGTGGAAAGGCCCCACTGTAGCAGTTACTTATGGAGTGCTATATTTAATCTCACGTCTTTGTTTACCGGATCAGTCTCTCTCTCTCTCTCTCTCTCTCTCTCTCTCTCTCTCTCTCTCTCTCTCTCTCTCTCTCTCTCTCTCTCTCTCTCTCCCTCCCTCCCTCCCTCCCTCCCTCCCTCCATCTGCCTCTCTCTCTGTTTTTATCCTACTTCTCCGCTTACATCCTTATTTCTATTTGTTTCTCCATTTCACCCACTGCTAACTGGCTCCTTCCCCCAGAGACGTTTCTCTTCCGAAAATACCAAGGCTTTAGCGTGGTAAATTGCAGTTGTAAAGTTGAAGATGGTATCAGCCTCCTCTACCCCAAGGGCTATCTGATGATAACACGGAGGTCCTTACTGGCAACAAGTGAAGACCATAGCGACGAGGCAAGCTGCTATTGCTGTTGCTATCAGTTTGAAGATTGTCATGTCTCTTTTCCCCTCCCCTTTTCTCTTTCTCTTTTCCTGAAATAAAATGCTTTGTGATAGTGAGTTGTTTTGATGTCCTAAAAGATAGTGATGTCATGGGGGAATGTTACCATACAATTGTTCGTTTTATTTTTAATGTTTGTTTTAAAAATGTTTCTTGCATTTATATCCATCATATTGTGGTGACATTCAAAATTCGTTTTAAAAGAAAAAATGTTCTAATTAAATTTAGTGACTTTTCCACCGTCACCGGATATGAGCTGAAGTGCACTGGCTCGCAGTTCAGCCTGGGGCGAGTTATCCATTTAGTGAAAATTATAAGCGTGCAATGTATCTCCTGCCCCACCTCCACCCCCACCCCACCCCCGCCCGGGTTCAGCTTAAGGAAGAATCCATGCGGCCAGATTTAGGGGCTTTAGTTACGACCCCTGTATTTTTATGTGGTTCTCTATTGTACTTAATTGTTCTCTTGTAGTGAAAAACTGTAATATGTGTTTATGCTCTTCTTTATTTATGAATAGGGAGATAACAAGATTCTCGTGTGTATATGTATATGGGGAGAGGAGTTAATGTAGGAATAAGCTACAGATCTTTATTTTCTTGGCGTATCTCTCGATTTTTTCTCTTTTTTAGGATTTGTATGTTAAATCAAATAATGTAGATTGGGGTTACATATCGATGAAAAATGGTTGAGATATTACAGTGGTCCTAGATATGTGAATAGTAATGATGATGATGATGATTTACTTTTGATGTAACAGGCTCTTGTGATTTCAAATTATGGCTGTCTGTTTATTGTGCATTTAAATTACCCCCTGTGTGCAAGGAATGGCCGGGGTTACCATCCACTAGCGGTGCGGGAATTGAACGCAGGTCAGCAAAATTGCTAGACGAGAACGCTACCACTGCACCATAAGTAAACATAATACGGAAACCGCCATGATATGAGGAGTTCACGTCCCTCAGATTGTTTCAGGAATTGTTTTCAGTTTCTGTGTGAATTTATTTGACTTTTTGAAATGGGATTTACTTACAAAATTGTTAGGAATTGAGAGAGAGAGGGAGAATGAGAGAGAGAGAGAGAGAGAGAGAGAGAGAGAGAGAGAGAGAGAGAGAGAGAGAGAGAGAGAGAGAGAGAGAGAGAGAAACTAAACGAAGGGTAGGAGATTAGAGCAATATACGAGAGGATAACGCGAGTGCCAAGATTGTTTCCCGGCGAAAGCTATGGGGAATCTTCAGGAGGCCTATTGCTGCGACGACGCTTATCCGAGTGCCTGTGGAGCTTCAGTTTTCCTATCCGTCTGATCAGCGAAGTCCCCCTTCGCGGTCCTCTCTCCGGCCCCATGGGAACTGGACACTCAACTGGCCAGTGCCACTGTGCGTGTGGCCTCTCAACTTTATTCCTTGTTTGTTTTCCAAGAGGTCAGGGTTCGAAGGATTTAACGGAGACATATACCTCCATTTGCCTTTATCATCTTTAACGTTAGAAAAAAAGTTCCTTTAGCATCCCCTCCTGTGTTCCGGCGTAAGTAGAGGCACTCGGGTATTTCCCCTGAGACGGCAGCTTATCTACGGCTCATACGCCCTGATTACTGCCAAGACCGCCCTCGTCCTCTTACCTCGCTCTCCTCACCACGCCCATGCCTTGGCTGAACCAGGCAGGACTTGTTTTTGTAGAACAGAGTAGGATTTTTTTTTATTTTTTCATTTTTGTCATTTTCTTCTTCCGGTCTCCTACCACGCTATTGTTCTCTAATAACTAGCGCATTAATAGTATTCTCCACTGGTTATTAGAGTGTAAAATGTGGAGAGCAAATAGTGCACGGAGGCCAAGCGACCCTCCCGTACAGACGCTGCCTGCGGTCATTTACACAATTTGGTGATTGCTGTTTTGTGCGCTGCGTTCGCTTCGCTCTCCTGACGTCGAAAGGGACACTCTCCATGCTTGTTTTCCCTCTATGCTTCTGATCCCAAGCAATCCTTTCGAAATGTGAATGGTTGTTCTGTGTACACAACGTTGTAATAAATATTCGAATTTCTCTATTGGATATATAGGGGAATCGGTGTTTGATGCCAGTGCAGCAAACAAGGGAATCGCAAAGTGAATATTTATCTGCGTAGAATGGGGAACAGTTAAACGCTTTTGCAACTACGATGAAACACACGAGCAAATATGGCAATGAAATTTAATCAAGTTTCGGTATTTTTGTTACCTTTTGCTATCCAGACAGCTGTTAGTCCGAGATCTAATATCATTTCCCGGAAGAAAAAAAAAAACATGAAATCTTCACTCGACATGAAATTGAACATTCGACAACATCTACTTTTGTTAGCAGAGAGGTTCTCCCAGCTGGCATTTTCAATTTCTGTGAGTGAACATGGGATCATCATTTCACGTCTCATTTAGTGAAATGAACAGTTCTAATAAGGTCCTTAACTCCTCCTCCGACCGTAACATAAAAATGAATGAACCCTCAGTTCCACGTGCGACTGCGTCCCCCACAGCCAATAGATGGCAGCGCTCCCCTTCATCCACCCCATAGATGGCAGCACCGTATCGCTTGATGCAAGATAGTGCGCGTATAAATGATTTCATTAGACCCGTATATAAACAACTGCTTTGCATATTTTGATTATCTTCTCTCTACTCGGATCCTTTGGTTTTGCTGTGTAAAGTAAAATAGAACGAAGGTTAAATATTATATAGATTGAAAAAGGAACAAAAGACCAGATTGATAATAAACGAAATTGTTAGGTATTCCAGTGCTACAAAGCTGAATTGAATTCCAGATTCGAGACATTCTTCCAAATTGCAAGTCAAATTTCAGTGAAACTTGTTTGCACGTTTTTTACAGGGTTTTAATGTAGGTAAATGCCAGTGTGTATTGAGACATTTGACATTTTGAAGTACACGCTAAGAGCTTCGATAATTAATGATCGATAATCTTGATCGGCAGTTATTGACACTAGCGATTGGGGCGTTTGACCGTCGACCTCTCACGCCATGGGTTCAGGGGTCATGACCACTGTCGTATCCTTAACCTACAAGTAGAGCTGCATGTGGCTTAGCGTTATATAATCATACTGTATATATGTATGTATATGTGTATATAACACACACACACACACACACACACACACACACACACACACACACACACACACACACACACACACACACACATTCACATACACGCATACGCACGCATGTAGACAAGAAGACAAAATAGAAACGGAGTGAGGGCGAGTGAGACAGAAAAAAAAGAGGTAAAAGCAAAAAGAA
>NC_061830.1:29671548-29681548 GCF_019202785.1 Penaeus chinensis
GGCAAAGTGAATGACTGGGTTTAGCATTGCTAAGCTGTTGCCTGCTTACCCAAAGGGATTGCTTGATCAATTGTGTTTGCGTTGATTCTAATAAGATTGCTAGCTATGCTGTGTTAGTGTTTCTCCTTTTATTTGTTATTCTTTTTAATCTATATATTTTTCAATTACGGGTAGTAGGAAAGTATTGTATAATTAATATAATCATCTTCATCTTCATCACCACCATTTTATGAGTGTTGTTGTTATTATTTTTATCATTATTATTATTATTATTATTATTATTATTATTATTATTTTTATTTTTATTGCCACTGATGTCATTCTTATCATGATTATGATTGTTTTCATCATCGTCATCGCCATCATTAATTCAAATGATATTGCCATTTAAGAATGATTGTATTTTAAGAATTATTGTATTTCAATAAGCTATTTTCTTAGCCCCAAGAGAGTGAAGAAGTATGTGCCATTATTCTGAATTTTACCGACGATTGCCCGAAGCCCTGGTTTTATCTGAATTCAGTGCCGGTCGTATGTAACGTGTTTTTGGGTGTCAGCTGTGTTAGCTTACAGTCTCTTCTTCTTTCTTTCTCTCTTTTTTTAAGATGTAATATTTTCCCAATATTACAGTAGTCATAGTTTGTATGATGCATAATGACATTGATTTTATTCCTCTCTGTGATTATAGAACGTGTTAATATATAGGCAACGACCCCACGCAAGGGCACAATCAAAAACTCCGAACGATTAAAAAAAAAAAAAGCGAACTTCTGCCTTTAGCCAAGCACGGGAGGCTGCGCGGACATCCTGGGGACCCGTCCAATAACTCAGGCCTCCTTTGTTGCCGGGGTGGGGCTTCTTAGAAGCAAGGATCTCCGGAGCCTTTGATAAGAAGTGTTGGATGACGGCGTTGACATGCGTGATGGAGATTGAAGGTGTTTACACGCGGCGGATTAGGGTGGCCTGCGATGCGCCCCCGGAGCCCTGCAGCCGGCCTGCGTGCCTCGCTGTGGCCGTGGCTGGCTCTGGGGAGGGGGGGGGGGTATTTGGTTGATCTATTTTTTATTTATCATCTATTTACCTTTTTATGGTGGTTGAAGGGATGAGCGGCGCTTGGTTAATGGAAGGGTGAATGATTACGGGTGGTATGTTATCATTTGGTTGATGATTGACACGCACACGCACGCACGCGCGCGCACACACGCACACACGCACGCACGCACGCACGCACGCACGCACGCACGCACGCACCTCCTCCTCCTCCTCCACCTCCTCCTCCTCCTCCACCTCCTCCTCCCCTCCTCCTCCTCCTCCTCCTCCTCCTCCTCCTCCTCCACCTCCTCCTCCTCCTCCACCTCCTCCTCCCCTCCTCCTCCTCCTTCTTCTCCTCGTGCTGCGCCTCTTCTTTCTCCTCTTTATCTTTCCTCTCCCCCTCCACTTCCTGCTCCTCCTCCTCCTCCACCTCCTCCTCCTCCTCCACCTCCTCCTCCTCCTCCTCCTCCTCCTCCTCCACCTCCTCCTCCTCCTCCTCCACCTCCTCCTCCCCTCCTCCTCCTCCTCCACCTCCTCCTCCTCCTTCTTCTCCTCGTGCTGCGCCTCTTCTTTCTCCTCTTTATCTTTCCTCTCCCCCTCCACTTCCTGCTCCTCCTCCTCCTCCACCTCCTCCTCCTCCTCCACCTCCTCCTCCTCCTCCACCTCTCCCTCCTCCTCCTCCACCTCCTCCTCCTCCTCCACCTCCTCCTCCTCCTCCTCCACCTCCTCCTCCTCCTCCACCTCCTCCTCCTCCTCCACCTCCTCCTCCTCCTCCACCTCCTCCTCCTCCTCCTCCTCCTCCTCCACCTCCTCCTCCTCCTCCACCTCCTCCTCCTCCTCCACCTCCTCCTCCTCCTCCACCTCCTCCTCCTCCTCCACCTCCTCCTCCTCCTCCTCCACCTCCTCCTCCTCCTCCACCTCCTCCTCCTCCTCCACCTCCTCCTCCTCCTCCTCCACCTCCTCCTCCTCCTCCTCCTCCTCCACCTCCTCCTCCTCCTCCACCTCCTCCTCCTCCTCCACCTCCTCCTCCTCCTCCTCCACCTCCTCCTCCTCCTCCACCTCCTCCTCCTCCTCCACCTCCTCCTCCCCTCCTCCTCCTCCTCCACCTCCTCCTCCTCCTCCACCTCCTCCTCCTCCTCCTCCACCTCCTCCTCCTCCTCCTCCACCTCCTCCTCCCCTCCTCCTCCTCCTCCACCTCCTCCTCCTCCTCCTCCACCTCCTCCTCCTCCTCCTCCTCCACCTCCTCCTCCACTCCCCCTTCTCCTCCACCTCCTCCTCCCCTCCTCCTCCTCCTCCTCCTCCTCCTCCACCTCCTCCTCCTCCTCCACCTCCTCCTCCTCCTCCACCTCCTCCTCCTCCTTCTTCTCCTCGTGCTGCGCCTCTTCTTTCTCCTCTTTATCTTTCCTCTCCCCCTCCACTTCCTGCTCCTCCTCCTCCTCCTCCTCCTCCTCCTCCTCCTCCTCCTCCTCCTCCTCCTCCTCCTCCTCCTCCTCCTCCTCCTCCTCCTCCTCCTCCTCCTCCTCCTCCTCCTCCTCCTCCTCCTCCTCCTCTTCCTCCTTCTCCTCCAATTACTCTCTCTCTCTCTGCCTTTTCCCCCTCCCTCCCTCTCTCACTCCCCCTCTCACTCTCCCTCTCCCTCTCCCTCTCCCTCTCCCTCTCCCTCTCCTTCTTCTGTGTGTGTGTGTGTGTGTTTGATGTGGGGGAGGAGTGCGTGCGCCTTAGTGTCTCGCTCATTCCTCCTTCCCTCCTTTCCTACTTCCTATTTGTTCTCTCTCCGTCTTCCTTATTCCTTTCCTCCTCCATTTCCTCTCTTCCCCATACATGTATACAAAACACAAACATCCCTCTATCACTCATTTCCATTATTTCTCCCCTCCTTTTCCTTCCCCTCAGGTAACATTAAGTTAGTATGTTATAATTATGACGAAATACATCTCGGTCCCAAGTGTACGGTGGACTCTCCCCTCACCTGCCTCTCTCCCCTCACCGGCGTAGGTTCATAAGTCATTCGTCTAATGTGTCATGGTATGTGTAATAGGTTCTTAGCGGGAATTAGGAAAGATGTGGCTGTGTTTGAGCAGGACAGTACAAGCGTGTTTGTTAAAAGATTGTAGGGTTGTGTGTCATTGCGTGTTTGTGGGTGTGTTTTGCGTGCGTGTTTTTTATATCTTGTTGGGTTTGCCCGTGTGTTGATATGTTTGTGTTTGCAATTATGGGTAGCCTAAGTTGTGATGCAAAGCCACTTCCTTTTATTTGTAATATATTATATTCTGGAAATAAAAACTAACATTCTGTCCACATTCAGCTCAGACTATATTGTGCCTATTACGAAATTTAGTCACATATTTCATCGCGATGTCCATATACTTTTTCTGTGACTAATATTCATAAATTAGGCCACGCTGTCAGCGCCACGCTTGGCTGATGATATTGCCAGAAGTAGCGTGTACAGTATTACCTGACTTTATTTGCATTCTGCAAGGGGTTAACTCATCTAATTGATAACTGCATCCTCAAACGCTCTTCCGTTTGAGGACCGCGGTAAGGATATATAATGAATTACGAGTGTTTGTCCATCTATCAGGTAATGGCGATATTGGTGGCTGGATAAATACCACTTGGGTAATATGATTATGGGGTCCCCTCGATATGGGGTAAGCCTTGTATATATTGACCTGTTCCATTATTAATAACGGAGTTAAGTGCTAGGCCTCTCTCTCTCGCCCGTGAATGTTAAGTGCACAACAAATATAGCAGATAATAAGTCCCATATGCTGATGTATTTATTCTTTGGCTTTTTTATATGCGGGCTCTTACGCGCGCGCTCACACATATACGCATCTGCTATTCTCACTTCTCCGTACGCCCTTTTTTAAGCGTAGGGATTCTTAACACAAATGCGACATCAAGGCATATGCGTACACATATTATGTACACAAGAAACAGGTTTATATTCTCACACACTTATAAACATACATTTAAACTTTTTCCTTGAATATATACCTATGCTTATATTCACACTCACATTTGCAAATGCCGGGCATCCTTAGGGCACATCTCCCTTGGTACACGAAGAACATGTTCAGCTTTCATCAAGCTTATCTAACTCTACCTCCTGGAGAGTAATGGCGTCAACATAAGAGGTTCGTCAACAACAGAATGATGGATTCCCTGAAGATTCTCGGGGCTGTTTGCATGTTGCAGTTTCTTCTATTAATATAACGATAACTCTGTGATTTGGCAGCTAAGGGAACTGGGCGAAATTGCATGTTGTTAAGCCGAATTTTCCAGCCGAGCGTCCAAAGCCCGAAACATTCATGCGAACATTTCGGTTGAACAGCTTTTAGTACGACTATAATTGCAACAAAATTAGTTAACGAACCCAGTTGCCCAGCCAGAATTATTTACCGTAAGGTACGAAGGGCGTCTGTTTTCCGACAACCTCAGTGGGGATAAGTCATGGGCGAGAACCAATCACATCAGGGGGATTTGTATGTCGTTTTCTGTGATTGGCTGCCAAGTATGTCAACACGCATGCACGTCTTGTTTTCTTTTGCGCCATTCCAACCCCTGCAGTATCTGCGACAACATCATTATGCTTGTCCGGTCTATCCCCTTAACTGCGAACTAATATTGACTCTTCCTCCTCGTTGCATACAGTCAGAAAAGGGATAAGAAGCCTAAAGGGAGGGTGTGCTTGAAGTCGCATTATTGGGTGAAATGGAAAAAATGTGTCTGGGATAAGTTTGGTGTTAATAAAGGACGCTGGTTGTCATTTTCTTCCTTGCATGTCTTCCCACCTGTAGAGTGTCCTAATTGCATTCTCCTTTACATCCCTTCTTCAACTAATGCAATTTCGTGGAACGCACACCGCCACTTCCCACGAACAGCTGCAGCTCTTCCTTGTGTCTCCCCTCGTAGGGCTATCTGAGGGCGCCGCAGCCACTCTCCCCTTTGAAAAGATAGCATGTATCGAGTTATCTTTTATGTATTTTCACATGCGTTTCCTTCCCCCCCCCCTCCTTTCTCTCTCTCTCTCTCTCTCTCTCTCTCTCTCCTCTCTCATCTCTCTCTCTCTCTCTCTCTCTCTCTCTCTCTCTCTCTCTCTCTCTCTCTCTCTCTCTCTCTCTCTCTCTCTCTCTCTCTCTCTCTCTCTCTTTCTCTCTCTCTCTCTCTCCCTCTCTCTCTCCCCCTTCCTCCCCCTGTCCCCCCCTCTCCCTTCCCTTTCCTCTCCCTTTCCCTCTTCCTCTTCCTCATCTTCTCCCCCCCCCCTTCTATGTCCATATCTACTGGCATCCATCTATCAGTCCCGTTAACAAAATAAATGAAAGACCAGTCTGCTGCATTCGCGCCTGCCTTACCTGCCGTGGAAGGAGCGCGTCTCCCTCGGTCCCGTGGCTGGTCGTGAATGGAACGTCAGCTGGTCAACTTTTGGGCGGGGATGTTACAAAGACACGCATAAATAAACAGTTGGTATTTATCTGTTGGCGATTTCCGTTTCTTTCCTTTTTGTGTGTTTTTTTTTCGTTGTGGTATTCCTTAGATAGACAGGGTTCTGGCTGTGTCTGTGGTAGAATTTTGGTCGGTTGCCTGTTTGCCTATTTAAGGAAAAATAGAGAGACGAGCAAAGCCTTTAGTTGAAAGGGGAAAGAGGGTTGAGATGAGCCCCTGCCCCCCCCCCCTTTAAATTCCCCTCTCTTCTGTCTGATCCTCGTTTGTGTCGTGTTGACATAAAGTCCCTGATTCTCTGTAATTAAGAGAATCCACACCCATCCTGCCCTGTAAACAAAGCATGGGATTCCATCGTGGCCGGGGATGGGTTGGGCTCGTGATGTTTTGCAGCGAACCGATATTGGAGTCTGGTTTGTCAGTGTCTGAGGAAGGGAAGCAGCCATTTTTATGCTTTTTTATTTATTGGGATTTCCTTCCTCTTTTTTTTTCTTCTTAGTTTTTTTGTTTGTCTCGCTCACCTTCATTCCCTTCATTTTCTTCTTCTTCTTCTTCTTCTTCTTCTTCTTCTTCTTCTTCTTCTTCTCATTCTCCTTTTCCTTTTCCTTCTCCTCCTCCTCCTCCTCCTCGTTCTCCTCCTCCTCCTCCTCTTCCTCGTCCTCTTTCTCCTCCTCCTCATCGTCATCGCATCGTCATCGTCATCGTTATCGTTGTCATCATCATCATCATCATCATCATCATCATCATCATCATCATCATCATCATCATCATCATCATCATCATCATCATCATCATCATCATCATCATTCTTTTCCTACTGTTCTTTCTCCTCTTCCTCTTCTTCCTCTTCTTCCTCTTCTTCCTCTTCTTCCTCTTCTTCCTCTTCTTCCTCTTCTTCCTCCTCGTCCTCCTCATCCTCCACGTCCTCCTCTTCCTCCTCCTCCTCCTACTCCTCCTCCTCCTCCTCCAACCCATTCTACTACCACTACTACTCTCTTCCCCTCTCTTTTTTTGTATGTTTATTCCTTTTACACTGTTCTTTCTTCGTCACCCCCGCCCTCGACCCCTCCTCCTCCATTCTTAACGAAGGCCCATGTAGCAATGCTGATCAATTCGATATATCTAAAAACAGTATTATATTTTTCTCCCTTTCTTTTTTCGCCTTTTATCTTCTCAAACGAAGCGATATCTTGAGCTATCTCACCACACAGCGAGCAGCAACCACAACACACAGAGGACTACAGCGGTTAATGGTGGTCCCCCCCCCCCCCTTCTTTTTTTTCATTGGCCTTTTATGTCCGTCCGTCACGACACCGGGAGGGTCACAGGGCCATGCGAGGCTGGGAGAAATGGTCGCACGCTGATTATTTGAGTTTGACCTTTTTTCTCGGTTTTTCTTTTCAGATCTTTTGCGTTGTTTGGGGGATTATTTTTGTTTATTCTTGGGTGTTTTTTTCTTTAAGATTTAAAAAAAATATGCTTTAATTCTGAATAGGTTTTAATCGAAACGCGTCGGAGATGTCTTTTGACTTGTAATTGCTCATTTTGTTTTCCTTTTTCTTATTGAAGTCGATAAAAAGCGTCACTTGTTTCTTACATCTTTATATTCCCCTTCACTAAGTGATGTTCGTCCCTTTTATGTTCTTCTTTTTTTCTCTCTTATTAAAATGCCACGGATAAAGTCACGTGACGGAGTGGTGTACGTGACACTCCCATCCTCCAGCGCCAGATCCCTCATCAGCTGGAGTAGGCGCTATCGGGTCTGGTATCGTCACGTGGGCGTGCTATCTCTCGTATGAGGGTGGGTGAGTGGGCGGGTGTAGGAGACATAAATTAGTGGGTCTGTTATCCTCCATTTCTGAATTCTTCTCTTGTCCGTGTCATTTTTATCAGAGGTTTCTACTTTTCCTTCTTTCATCTTAAAAAAGAATAACTTTATCTTCATCTCTTTTTATAATACAATTTACATGCGAAAACATTATGATAAACGCAGTGAAAACATTAATGAAAAGTGTACCGAAGCCACCACTGAGTTCTTCATAATTACTTTTAGGGTCGTGCCATTTCGACCGTGCTTTTCCTCGTACACAAGCCAATTCTCGGATGCTGTGGTCGTTTATGTCAACATCATCGCCACGGTTAACGTGTTTCTCTCCCATCAACGTTTCGTCAGCCATGCAGGTGCTCCTTCTCTCTGCCGGTTTACCTGTGTGCGGAAGGATGTTTTTCTTTTTGTAAATTTTTTTTTTTTTTTTTATCTTTCTGTGTAAGTATTTGTCAGTCTGTTTGTCTTTCTGCACCTACCCTCTTTATTTCTTACGCTCTTGCTCTCTCTCTCTCTCTCTCTCTCTCTCTCTCTCTCTCTCTCTCTCTCTCTCTCTCTCTCTCTCTCTCTCTCTCTCTCTCTCTCTCTCTCTCTCTCTCTCTCTCTCTCTTTCTCTCTCTATCTCTTTCTCTCTCTCTCTCTCTCTCTCTCTCTCTCTCTCTCTCTCTCTCTCTCTCTCTCTCTCTCTCTCTCTCTCTCTCTCTCTCTCTGCTTGGATTTGGAAAGCAATACTGCCTCAAATGTACTGTTTACGCCATTTGCTGCTAACGGTCATTCACCTAAATGCTAAAAAAAAAGATGAAGAAAAGACAAAATAAAAGCAATCTTGGTCCACATGAATACCCGTAATTTAGGAGATACGCGAACTTATTTTCTGCATTACCAGGGCGAAACCTCTTGATTTGTTCTACAAGGAAAATGAACGATGTTTGTGTTGGAAGGCAGTGCGTGGTTCTCACTCCTTTTATGGGCCAGTGTCTGTTTTCGGGCGCCGCTAGGTTGAAATGAGCGGGTCCTCTGGTGATGGAAAATCGCTCCATCTTCGAAAACCAGCATCATCATTATCACTATCTCGGAAGATTATCTCTGTGAAAACATGGCGTCTTTCGCGTAGAGGTCACGATTTGAAGAACTGCTACAGTTCTACTATTCTTGATGGTAATCAGTTTTCTTGTGAAATATGTGGAAATTGGAAATCATAATTAAACAGACAGAAAAAAGATAGGATCATATATATATATATATATATATATATATATATACATATACATATACACACTTATATATATATATATATATATATATATATATATATATATATATTTATGTATATATACACATATGTACATATATACATATATGTATATATATAAGTGTGTGTGTGTATATATATATATTATATATATATACATTTATGTATTTGTATATATGTATATATATATATATATATATATATATATATATATATATATATATATATATATATATGCATGTATGCACACACACACACACACACACACACACACACACACACACACACACACACACACACACACACACACACACACACACACACACACACACACACGTGTGTGTGTGTGTGTGTGCGTGTACTGATGATTTTTATTGCCGCATCCCTCAAATACACATGATTTCCTTGCGCGATATTGACTTCGCCCTCAATTTAGCACCCTCCTCTACTGCCATGCTTAATTTCTCAAGCCTGTAGAAATAGTTAATGGCCCCATGAATCCCTCCTTCACTTGCACGGACGCCGATTGCACAGACCAGCCCCAGTAGCTAATGAGATCCATGTGGCACAGCGGCACCCGAGGGACCTGTACTTTATGTGACAGTGCCATGCTACGGACGGCGATCAGTGCCCACCGGCGTCGCCTTCCTGGCGTGGAGGGGGAGGAGGTAGAGGCGGAGGGAGCGAAGGAGGGAGGAGTATTCTATGGCCCGTCCCCTGAGGTGCCAATACCCTCCGGGTTTGTGTGTAACCTGTGCGAACTCGACCGTTTGGTGTACATGCTACCAATACCTACAAAGCAGATATCCTAACAGCTTAATTGCAGCCGCGCTGAACCCAGTCAAGGACCTGCTTGTCTTAATTGGTTAAGTGGTTCGGTCCCTTAAGTGGAGCCTTCTATGGGCGTTAGTTTCAGGCGTCAAAGGAGGCGCTGATTCGCTGGATGTGGTCAGTAGAGGGCGAGAGGGAAATATGAATATAGATTAATGGTCAGATGTGAATTTATAAGACTTTTTCCCCTTTTCTTACATTTTAATTTTCTTCGCTTTTTCTTCGTAATAATTGACTAATTAATTAATATGTTAAACATGAGTCGCCTTGCTCTTGCGGTTCCTACCCTCATTTAATAAAGCAGATATTCAGTTGCTTTAGAAATGCTAATAAAAACTCGCCTCACCTGTGCAAGTTAAAGATATGAAAATACATCTGACTGAATAAGACCAGAGCCTCGCACAGAGATTGCAGGTGTGACGCGGCCGGCCACGGGACGGGCGAGCTGCGGGCGCTGAAAGCAAGTTGGGACGCCAGAGGGCCTCGCCTCACACTTTGAGGGTGTCCCTAGAGAGCGCCCCCGCGTCCCTGCTCGCCGCTTATTATCGCTGGAGCAACACGGCGAGGAGATCTGCCCGGCTGGATTTCTTCACCGGATACAGCAGTCAAAA
>NC_061830.1:29686548-29709048 GCF_019202785.1 Penaeus chinensis
AAACTATCAGAGCGTACCAGGCCGGGCTCAAAGGGGTGTGTTGTGGGCGATTCCCGGTCTCCCAAGTACCCGCAAACTGTTGCTCTTTCAAGGGTCTCGGGGCGTCGTAAATTGTCCTCAGTCTTAAAGCACACTTCAGCGCGAAATGAATACGTTCAGCTATTTATAAAAGTCTACATAAACATCTGAGGCATTTTTATGCAATCAATTTTCCTGCAGTTATTGATAGTGACATTTGCAGGCAAATATTACCATCGGATTAGTGCTAGAAAACCCGTGTTTGAGAAAAAGAGGATAAAATGAGAAAAAATGCAAAGCAAATTACGCATACACACGCATAAACGTATATATATATATATATATATATATATATATATATACTATACATGGATATATATCAATTTATATATAAATATATGTACACACACACACACACACACACACACACACACACACACACACACACACACACACACACACACACACACACACACACATATATATATATTTATATATACATATTTATTTATATATATACACACACACACACACACACACACACACACACACTTATACATACCTACCTACCTACATACATACATACATACATACATACATACATACATACATACATACATACATACATACATACATACATACATACATACATACATACATACATACATGCATAGGGAGTAAAGAGAGAGAGAGAGAGAGAGAGAGAGAGAGAGAGAGAGAGAGAGAGAGAGAGAGAGAGAGAGAGAGAGAGAGAGAGAGAGAGAGAGAGAAAGAGAGAGAGAGAGAGAGACAGAGCTTTGTAGGTATATACAGTAAAGAGCGAAGTGCCACGATAAAAAAGTCCTTATTTTCTCAAGGACTAAGCAAAAAGACGAGCTTCTGACACAGTGTTTGCTCGGCCTCAATACATCAGACTTGAGCCCCGGCGGGGTAGTGGCGGCGAGGATTAGTTGCGCGACTCCGAGGTAAAGGTCATCCTCGAGTGTCTGGTCGTTATGGTCGTCTAGAATTAGCGAAAGGATATGACTTTCACCTCTATGGCTTTTACATTGAATCGAGGCTGGTGGTGGGGGCAAGACAGGAACATGTTGTTATATTCTGCTGATGAATTGTTTCTTTTTTTTTTCTTTCTTTCTTTCTTTCTTTTTTTTTCTTGGCGTGGCTCATTTTTCCTTGCTAAATAATGGGCGTTTTGTGTCTCAGTCAGGATGCAGATTTAATTAGCGTCTGATTCACGCGTGTGTTTATTACTTAGTCTTAACTGTTCTTTCTCTTTCTCACCATGGTTCGCTTTCTACACCCTCCCCCCCCCCCTCCGCCATCTCGTCTCTTTCTTTTTCTCACCTTAGCTCTGCTTTTCCTTCTCTTTTTCCCCTTTTCACACATATCACAACACATAGGTCTGAAGAAAGGAATTATAATAGAAATTAAATTAATGCCAGTCATTGTCACCATCATGACAATTAATTTCATTAACATTTCCCTTTTGATTTTTATTATTATTATCTGCAGTGACAATAATTATTATATTATCATTTTTATAATATCATTATATCATCATCATCATCACCACATTATTAATATAATATGTTATTATTTTATTCTTATTAGTGTTATTATCATCTTTATCGGAAATAGAAGAATTACTGTTATTATTGCCATCTACACACACGCTGTTGCTTGTGATGTTTATGGAAGTGATCACGGGAGTAACATAAAAAAAAAAAAAACAATTGTTGTAATGATAATGGTACCGATATTTTGTAGTATAATGATAACGATAATTAAAAGAGGAATAATTTAAATAAATATAAATTGTAATAAATTTACTAATCAAAATGGTATAACATTTATTAATAAGAAGAGTAATAATGAGGATTATGAATTTGATTATGAATGGATTAACAGTAACAGTAATAACAAAGATCGAATCATGTTGATAACCACTCTGCTGCTGCTGACGATGACAATAGAGGTGATTAAAGACAAACTTCCTTCCACGTCCCTCTACTCGTGGTCACTCCGGTCCCTCAGAGTCCTGGGCGTCACAGCAAATGGTTCCTTCGAGCCTTAAGTAAGCCTTCCTTATTCGGACAAAGAGTGACTCCTTCCTCGACCCTATCCTTTGCTCTCCCTCCTTTTTCTTTTCTTTTTCTTCTTCTTCTTCTTCTTCTTCTTCTTCTTCTTCTTCTTTTGCATCCTCCACCATCTATTCCTCCTCCTCCTCCTTCTCTTTCTCCTTCTCTTCCTCCTCCTCCTCCTCCTCCTCCTCCTCCTCCTCCTCCTCCTCCTCCTCCACCTCCTCCTCCTCCTCCTCCTCCTCCTCCTCCTCCTCCTCCTCCCCCTCCCCCCTCCCCCTACTCCTCCGTCCTCCTCACCTATAAGTCATGCAAATAAACCCATTCTTCATGGCATAAGGAGCGCGTCAGGGAAGCTGAGTAGGCGAGGAAGTGTAGTAGCGACCGCCAGAACAAGCATTACGGAGTCACTTGTTGATCTTCAAGAATCGAGGGGAGGGAGGGAGGGAGGGAGGGAGGAAGGAAGATGGACACGGAGGGAGGGAGGTAGGGAAGGGGGGAGGGGGAGAGAGGTAGTGAAGGGGGGAGGGGGAGGTAGTGGAGGGGGGAGGGGGGAGGGAGGTAGGAAGGCAGGCTGGGGGAGAGGCAAGGAGGGAGGCAGGGAGGGAAGGGAGAGGGAGGGAGGGATGAAGGGAGGAAGGCAGTTTGTGAGAGAATTGATCATTGGATGAGGGGAGTGAGGGAGGGAGGAGAGAGAGAAAATGGTAGAGAGAAGATGAAGATAGAGAGAGAGAGAGAGAGAGAGAGAGAGAGAGAGAGAGAGAGAGAGAGAGAGAGAGAGAGAGAGAGAGAGAGAGAGAAACCGGGCACAATACCCATTCAGTTCTTCTCGTTTCCACTTGTCTCCCCCTCCTTCTTCCCCTCCCTCTCCCCCTCCCCCTCCCTCTCCCTAGCCTTCCCCACTCTCTACCCCACGTCCCTCCCCCTCCCCTCCCTTGCCGTGGGCGGTAAGTGCTGAAGGAAGCTACCAACACGCCCACTTAATTAATGTGGGTGGCTTGTATACACACGCACAAACACACACGCAACCGTCTGCTTGCGGGTGGGTGAAGCGGGAATGGAGATGGGAACGTCTTGCGGATTTATGTAAATGAGGCATTAAGATGGCCGTACTTGTATTAATCAATTTGTCAGACACTTGGACGGTGGCTCTAGGGCGAGGAAAAGGGGGGGGGGGGTTGAGGAGTATGTAAATATACGTAACTGCTGATTCATATATTAATGTATTCAGGGGCACGTATGGCTGTGTACTTACACGCATACCGGACGTAGTATATGTTAGATAACATAGTAACAGAAAAAACTTTTTTTTAAAGAGAGTAGTTTTGCTTTTGATAAGCTTTGCATTATAGTGCATCCCTCTGAGCAGCTGATCAAGCCAGTTAGGTTTTTTAATGTATATGTGTGTATATATATATATATATAAATAAAATATATATACGCACATATTTATATATAAATATATATATATATATATATGACACACACACACACACACACACACACACACACACACACACACACACACACATACACACACACACACACATATATATATATATATATATATATATATATATATATAATGTATATAATATATATATATAATATATTAATAATGTATATATAATATATATACATATATATATATATATATGTGTATATATACATAATGTATATATATATATATATATATATAAAATATAATATAACGTATATATATATATATATATATACATACATACTAAGAAAGTAACTGACTGGGTTATAGATAACATAAAGAGGCCAAGGGCCAGACCTATGACAAGATGGCGCGACGAATTAACGAAATTTGGGGGCAGAGACTGGAAGCAAAAAACGCAAGACAGACAAGTCTGTGCATATACAGACACCCACACTTACACCGCAAATAACGGCTGAGCGAGGGCCAACCTGGAGAAGCGGAGGAAACCGACACCAGCCGTTTTACAAGAGGATCGAGCCCTCTGTGCAGCAGCCCGGATCCGTTGTAGGTCACTCAGGCGATGTTTATTTTGATTTGTACAATATTCCTTTCATAAGATTGATACGCTGTAATGAAGTAATGGCCAGCGGGCTATTTGTTTGTTGTGTTTCGATCGATACTTGATCCGTATTTTTCTTGTGTGTGGTGTGGCGTTTTTTTCATATGTATCTTATAATATGGCCATGCTCTTTTTTTTGTTTTTTTTTTCATTTTTCTTAATGAACTGATAAGAGGCGTTCATTTTTATATGTGTTAATATTGTTTATGTTATTTCTAAGGGGGAAAGATGTTTTTTTTTCTTTTCGGTTTAGGTTGTTAACAACAACAAAAGATGAAAACAAAAGCACTCGCCTCTTGCCTTTGATCTATAGCTACAGTCGCAACATCATAAAATGCGATGAACGAGGCACTGTGCCAATCGCATTGTGGTCACAGTAGAGCCCGTGACTGTACCGTGGCCACGTCCTCGACATGTATACTTCTTGATGGGCGTCACATTTATTTCCCCGCGCTGGCCAAGAGGTCTAGAATTCCCGGCTCTCCCGGAACTCTTCGCCAGGTAAGGGGGAAGTCACAGGCAGTAAGGAAACTAAAAGGAGAGAGAGAGAGAGAGAGAGAGAGAGAGAGAGAGAGAGAGAGAGAGAGAGAGAGAGAGAGAGAGAGAGAGAGAGAGAGAGAGAGAGAGAGAGAATAGAAAAAGAGGAGAAAAAATCCGCGACCGGAAATGTTTGTCATTTGGCACCTTGCGAGTAAGGGATATTCTGGCCCTGTGAGGTGGGCACTGTGGCCGCCTGTTAGTGTTCAAACTGTGTATGTTTTACTTCGGTAAATAAAGTCATATGTGAGTCATCAAGGGAAGGCAGCTAATCGCAGACCTTTTAGAATGCTGTTGTTATTGTTTCTGCCATCTCAATCGCGTAGTGTTGTGCTTTTCTTTTTTATCCTTTGCCGTATCACGCTTCCACTCTCATAACCCGTGTTATCTCTGATCCTATTTTCCCCACCTCTTTTATCATCGCTGTTCCTCCCCTAGTTCCGCCTTTATCGCTGCTTCTCCTTCCTCCAGATCTACACGGACTGGGCCAACCACTATTTGGAGAAGTCCCGCTCCCGCCGCCACATCCACGACCTGCAGGCGGACGTCACCGATGGCGTGGTGCTCGCCGAGGTCATTGAGGCCGTCAGTAAGTGAACTTTAATTCTTCATTTTCTAAATCGTGTTTTTTTTTTTATGTGTTTGTTGGTAGTGATAATGTTTCATATAGTAGGATATGAATACCCCATCGAAATATAGAGAGAGATTAGAAATTGCATGGCAGTGATCTGCAATAAATGTGAACAGTAGAGATAGCTTATCAAGGGATATTTTTATATAGGTTATGGGTCAAAATATGATATTCATGCATTCACTGTCTGTATAGATATCTATATTTATCTATCAGTATATATATATATATATATATATATATATATATATATATATATATATATATATACACACACACACACTATATATATGTACATATATGTGTGTGTGTTGTGTGTCTATATATATATATATATATATATATATATATATATATATATATATATATATATATATATATATATATATATATATATATATATATATATATATGAACGCATTTCTGCCTTTCTCTTTTCACATGAATTTTTTTCTTATTGTGATTTTAGTAACCGAGCTCTGAAATTCTCGTTTTTTACGGTGGTTTACCATTACCGTCTACATAAACGCGTCATTAAAGACCATTTAAAACATCATCTCGTGACCTGATGACCATAACCCGAGCACGACCGGGATGTCGCCTCCTTAAGTGTCATCAGGACGGGGTCCGTCAAGGAGGCGCGGCGACGGAAAGGATCCACATCGAAGCCTTAACATTTTTTTAAATCTTCTCGTGACAATCAGGGTTGATTTTGGAGTCTTCGTGTGAAAATAGAAAGAAGATATACAAAGGAGGAGGAGGAGGAGGAGGAGGAGGAGGAGGAGGAGGAGGAGGAGGAGGAGGAGGAGGAGGAGGAGGAGGAGGAGGAGGAGGAGGAGGAGAAGGAGGAGTAGGAGGAGGAGGAGGAGGAGGAGGAGGAGGAGGAGGAGGAGGAGGAGGAGGAGGAGGAGAGGAGAGGAGAGGAGAGGAGAAGGAGAAGGAGAAGGAGAAGGAGAAGGAGAAGGAGAAGGAGAAGGAGAAGGAGTAGGAGTAGGAGAAGAAGAAGGAGAAGGGGGTGGAGGTTGAGGAGGAGACGAAGAAAATGAAGAAAAAGTAGAAGACATAGAAGTAGGAGTAGGAGGAAGACGAGGAGAATAATAAGAATGGGAATACTAAAAACAAGAAGGAGAAGGACAAGAACAAGAAGAACAAGAGATAGTACAAGAAGAGTAAGAATAACAAGTAGAAGAAGTAAGAAGAGAAGGACGTGGAGGAAGAGGAGTAGGAAGAGGCGAGAATCCTTAACAATAATAGTGCTTAAAGAGCTCCTGTCGGTAGTCCCTTACATGTCACCATAAAACCCGACACCGCCCGGACCCGCCTCGTAAACGCCGACTCGAACACCAGCCGACCAGCCCTTCGAAGCCTCGTGGCCCGGACTCGGATCTCGAGGGCCATGGTGCTGTGATGGTGACACTTGGGGTGATGGTGAAGGGAACACGTATGGATTTTTTTAAGGGGGGGGGGTGAGGTGTGTGTGTGTGTGTGTGTATGTGTGTGTGTGTGTGTGTGTGTGTGTGTGTGTGTGTGTGTGTGTGTGTGTGTGTGTGTGTGTGTGTGTGTGTGTGTGTGTGTGTAGGCGTAGTGGTGGTAATGGAATGCTCGATATGGTATGTATTGTGTGTGTATGGTGACGTCATTCCCGGACTTGTGTGGATAGAACTGGAGGTGATGAATGATGGTGGAGGTGGTGACAGATACGGTGATTGAGGTGCAAGAAAGGTCAAGGGAAGAAGAAAAGGGAGGTGAAAAAAGAGTCTGTATATGTGCGCTTGTCTCTTTACATATTCATATGTTAATTTTCTCGAAAGTGTGTCCATGTATGCATGTATGCGTGCGTTTGCTTGTGTGTATTATGAGTATTATGAGTGAGTATTATGTGGTTTTTTTTTCGATTATACATGTGTATGGTTGTGTACGTGTATTTTTCTACGTGTGTGTATGGTCTGTGTACGTTTGTATGTGTGTGCGTGTGTGTGCAAATGTGTGCGTGCGTGTTTTGCGGCGCGACGGAGGTGCTGATGGCTCGGAGATGTATCAACACGGCGAGTTGTTGATGCAGATCAGGTCACAGATGCCGCGTCGCTTCGCACAGATAGACTAACAAGACGAGATGTGCACGTGTACATAGTTCTGTCAGCGAGGCTTTCATGCGCTTATTTAATATCCTTCCGCACGGCGATATATTTAAAATGATACGTACAGATTGCGCGCACGTGTACCTTATACTCTATAGACGATATTAAGCCTCCCAGTACAAGGCTGTGATAGCGGAGGCTGACAGAAGATTCAATCGGGGGCTTAAGGCTCGCCTCGCTGAAAACCAGGCTGATGAGGTGCAGAAAACAGCGAAGAGCGTTGAGGTGCAAGAAATAGCGCAGGATTTGAAATGACACCACTTAAGGCCACAGTTTTTAACAAATACAAAGCTGTCTACCACATGATAATACGAATTTGAAGACAACGTAACATGATCTCAGAATACGAAATATCTCAACATAACAGAAACCAGCATTTAAAAAAAAAAAAAAAAAATCCTCAGTATACCTCCCGAAATATAACACAGCAAGTCACGCCTCCGCAGCGCACGGAACCCATGCACCATAACACAGCACAGCGCACAATAACGGGACACCACACGCTCGCACCATTCCCTCTTTTCCGATATGTTTACCTTCCTCGTAAACGTCTGCTCGGATCACACACTCTCGAGATTTCCTGTATTTTGACACGTTCCTCCGTGGGTGAGCCTGGCCCGGCCCTTTTGTCTTTGGGGATTTCATTTTAGTCACGTTTATTATCCCCTGTGCCGCTTTTCTGTCTTTTCTTTTCTCTTAATTTCTCTTCTTTCGTCGCTATCATCTCTCTGAGGGAGGGAGGGAGGGAGGGAGAGAGGGAGGGAGAGAGAGAGGGAGGGAGGGAGAGAGGAAGGGAGGGAGAGAGGGAGGGAGGGAGGGAGGGAGAGAGGGAGGGAGGGAGAGGGAGGGAGAGAGGGAGGGAGGGAGAGAGAGAGGGAGGGAGAGAGAGAGGGAGGGAGAGAGAGAGGGAGGAAGAGAGAGAGGGAGGAAGAGAGAGAGGGAGGAAGAGAGAGGGAGGGAGGGAGGGAGGGAGGGAGAGAGGGAGTAAGGGAGAGAGGGAGAGAGGGAGGGAGGGAGAGAGGGAGGGAGGGAGAGAGGGAGGGAGGGAGAGAGGGAGGGAGGGAGGGAAGGAGAGGCAGGGAGGGAGGGAGAGAGGCAGGGAGGGAGGGAGAGAGGCAGGGAGGGAGGGAAGGAGAGGCAGGGAGGGAGGGAGAGAGGCAGGGAGGGAGGGAGAGAGGCAGGGAGGGAGGGAAGGAGAGGCAGGGAGGGAGGGAAAGAGAGGCAGGGAGGGAGGGAGAGAGGCAGGGAGGGAGGGAGAGAGGCAGGGAGGGAGGGAGAGAGGCAGGGAGGGAGGGAGAGAGGCAGGGAGGGAGGGAGAGAGGCAGGGAGGGAGGGAGAGAGGCAGGGAGGGAGGGAGAGAGGCAGGGAGGGAGGGAGAGAGGCAGGGAGGGAGGGAGAGAGGCAGGGAGGGAGGGAGAGAGGCAGGGAGGGAGGGAGAGAGGCAGGGAGGGAGGGAGAGAGGCAGGGAGGGAGGGAGAGAGGCAGGGAGGGAGGGAGAGAGGCAGGGAGGGAGGGAGAGAGGCAAGGAGGGAGGGAGAGAGGCAGGGAGGGAGGGAGAGAGGCAGGGAGGGAGGAGGGAGAGAGGCAGGGAGGGAGGAGAGAGGAGAGAGGGAGAGAGGGAGAGGGAGGGAGAGAGAGGGAGAGAGAAGAGAGAGGGGAGAGAGATAGAGGGGGGGGAGGAGAGAGGGACGAGAGAGAGAGAGGGGGGATAGAGAGAGAGAGAGAGGGGATAGAAAGAGAGAGGGGGAGAGAGAGAGAGAGAGGGGGGGGGAGAGGGGGATGGGGAGAGAGAGGGGGTGGAGAGAGAGAGAGAGAGGGATGGGAGAGAGAGAGAGGGGGGGATGAGAGAGAGAGAGAGAGGGGGGGGTGAGAGAGAGAGAGAGAGGGATGGGGGAGAGAGAGGGGTGGGAGAGAGAGAGGGGGATGAGAGTGAGAGAGAGAGAGAGAGAGAGAGAGAGAGAGAGAGAGAGAGAGAGAGAGAGAGAGAGAGAGAGAGAGAGAGAGAGAGAGAGAGAGAGAGAGAGAGAGAGAGAGAGAGAGAGAGAGAGAGAGAGAGAGAGAGAGAGATAGAGAGAGAGAAGAGAGGAAAGGAGGGGAGACAGAGGGGGGGGGGGAGAGGAAGAAATAAATAAAGAGAAAGGAAGAGATAGCTCTTTACTCTACTCTGAATCGGTGCACCCTTTAATCTATTCGACATTTTCTCTCGTGAACGCATAATCTCACTGTCATCATGCCAATACTCACCTCAGTAAGCTGGGTACATCTGGGTTTCACTATAGAACATTTTTACTTACACTACGCTGTCTCATTGTCCTGGCAACGTTCATTCATTCAGTCTAATACTACGAGTTCACAATAATGTTTGTAATTGAGTATTCAACTAAAGTTCTTGGGGCCTGCCCTTCGAGTAGCTTCTGGTGCCAAGTGGGGGGAGGGGGAGAAAGGGGAATGAGTGAAAGTAAGAGTAAGAGTGAGACTGAGAATGAGAGTGAGACTAAGAGTAGACAGGCAGGCAGGCAGGCAGGCAGACAGGCAGGCAGGCAGGCAGGTTGGCAGGCAGGCAGGCAGGCAGGCAGGCAGGCAGGCAGGCAGGCAGGCAGGCAGGCAGGCAGGCAGGCAGGCAGGCAGGCAGGCAGGCAGGCAGGCAGGTAGTCAGGCAGACAGTCAGGCAAGCAAGCAGGCAGGCAAGCAGACAGATAGGCAGGCAGGCAGGCAGGCAGGCACAGGCATACAGACAGATAGACAGACAGACAGACCGACAAACAAATAGACATAATCATTTGTATAATGTTTAGAGTATGGACCCAAACATAATAGTAGATAAGAAGTCAGATAGTTTTTTGCAGCTGATATCAGCAGACGTGTTCACGTTTAAGCTCTTCGATGTATTGGCATACAAAGGCACATCCGGGCGCTTTAAAACACAATGGGGAGAAGAGTCAGTACTCTCGCCTTGCTTCTGATGTACAGTAGCTCCCTGTGTATTGGTTATAGGTCAGATATTTGGCATCGGAGGAGGGGCGTGGAAGGGGTGCCAACCTATACCAGCCCAATATTTTTTTCTCGAAGTCTCGAAGATGACAAGTTCGGTCTATAAATAGGTGGTAATGGGTGAGTGCCGAAGTGATGCGATTCTGCAAGTGGTTAGGTTGTTTTCTCCAAAAGTTGCTTTCCCTTGTATTCTTTTTCATTCTTTTTCCAAGGAAGCAAATCTACCGCAGGCCAGGACACTTGATCTTGTCAGGTCACACAATCTGCGAGGCCAGCTGTGCGCTCAGAACTATCGCTGTTTGTGTTGTTCTTCCATTTGATTTATTGTCACCCTGTTTGTGTAACTTTGACTGTCGTGCAATTAAACTCGTTGCGCACGACATATCAAGACAGTGCCAGCATCGCACTGATTGCAGCAGATGTGCACAACGGCGAGGGAGTGCCCGCGTGCAGGACATTAACAAGTAATAAAGGGCACTATCCTGAGGTGCCGCCCGTTCTATGGGTGTGACAATCACGGTGCTAGAACCACGATAAAGGTCACACGGTTTCTGAAGATGTACGACCTGAAGTTCAATTAGTTTTCGGTGATTATCTGATACGTACATTCGGTGGATACTGCCATACCATACAGACGGAGGCAATGTATGACAAAAATAATTGAAATGTGAATAAATAAAAGAAAAAGAGTAATAACACAACACACACACACACACACACACACACACACACACACACACACACACACACACACACACACACACACACACACACACACACACACACACACGCATACACACACACACACAAACAAACACACACAAATATATACTATCTACGACCTGTGACATGTCTTACGTCTGTGTGTATATATATAGATAGATAGATAGATAGATAGATAGATAGATAGATAGATAGATAGATGTATATATGTGTGCATGCATTATGTATTTACGTTAATAGTTATAGAATATAACATACCATTTGAACATGAAGTGAGCGCCTATTTTATGTTATATTTCTATGTGTATTTTAATCCATTATCTTTCTTACTTTCCAGCTGGTCAGAAGGTCCCAGATATCAACAAGAAGCCAAAAAGTTCTACGCAAATGGTAAGTACTATTTACTATTTATTAATTTTTTGTCAGATGCGCCCAAAATAGACATGCCTAAGTTTCCAAGTTATTCGGCGAGATAAAATGTATCTAAAAATGTAGCAGAGAGAATGAAGGCAATGAACGCTAGATTGCATCCATTCCATCGATGAAATTCTTAACTACTTTGCATACGTTACGAGCGCCGTTGCAATGTCTACCCAGGGAAATCTACTGGTATTGCATTCAAGGGGATGGTGCCCATGTAGGCCTCTCGGCTGTGGTAGGCTGCGCGAGAGCATCTTTTTGTATGTTGTTTTGCAAGGAGCGTTGGATGCTTTTTTTTTTTAAGAAATTTAAGATTCAGTGTCGTAGATTTATTCACCGAAGACGAAAAATTCTGTGATGACAGGAATGTTCTCGCATATAGGGGAAATTTCTGTTGAAATATCCTCCTTCTTTCCCTTTTAGTCGACCCAGTCTTATAAAATTAAAATCAAACCCTCTCGACCCTCCTCGTTCTTCCCCCCTCCACTTCCTCTCCCCTTCCCTTCCACCTACCCCTCCTCCTTTCGTATACCGTCTCCACCCTCTCCTACCCCCATCTCCTCCCCCATCTCCTCCTTTTCCACCCCCTCCACCCCTCCACCTCCGCGTGCCGGTAAGGAACCATCCGGGCCGTATATCGTATGCAGATGACTTTGACAGCGGCGACCAAGCACCCCATTCCTATGCATGCCCGCCGCTCCTAGGGGGAATGTCGGGCCGTGATAAGAGGGCCTCGCCGGCGGAGACACGATGAAGAATACACTCAGGGGCTTACCGAGGAGTGTAAAAATTTGGGCGGGCGTTGCAAAGAAAGGGAGAGGACAGAGGGACTCAGAGGGTGAGCAGTACGCGTGAGGCTGGTCTTTTTTACGTTGTCTTTGGGTTTCGGGTCTGCGAAAGAAAGATGGAGATTTGATCTGATTTCTCTTGACACTGGGCCACAGAATGAGGCAAACACTGGTCTCCTGCTCCCTCTTTTTTTTTTTTTTTTTTTATCTTTCCTCTTTTTTCCCCTCTTTCTTTCCCCTTCTCCATCTCTTTTGGTATGTTATTTACACGCCTCAAATGGCTTCCCCCCTCCCCCTCCCTCCCCTCACAGCTCTTAACACTTTCTCAGTAGCAGGACAAGATTCGGTTGCCACTTGACCTCTGTCTCCCCCCTTCCTCCCCCTCCCTCCCCCCTCTCCCTCCTTGTCGCCTTTCTCCTAGGTGTAGGGGAAAGGGGGGGTGGGGGGGGGGCTGGTGTAAAAGTGGTCGGTCAAGGTGTCTTTGATGCCGGGTGTTATCGGTCAGGAGAAGGTGCCGCTGAGTTGACGTAATGGACCGGGTGTCAGAAATTATCGCGAGGCACCGTGAATACCTCGCTTCTTGTAATGGGGTGCCGGTGCTTCTGGGTGATGGATGTGCATTTGACAGAGGGAGAGGGAGAGGGAGGGGGAAAGGGAGGGGGAGAGGGAGGGGAAGGGGGAGGGAGAGGGAGAGGGAGAGGGAGAGAGAAAGAGAGGGGGAGAGAGAAAGAGAAAGAAAGGGAGACATAAAGATAGAAGGAGAGGGAGATAGAAGAGAGAGAGGAGAGAAGAGAGAGGGAGAAGAGAGAAAGGAGAGAAGACAGAGGGAGGAGAGAGAAGAGAAAGAGGAGAGAGAAGAGAAAAGATAAAAGAGAGAAAAGAGAAGATAAAGACAAATATACATAAGCATGTGTATATAGACAGACAAAATGAGACAGACAGACAGACAGACAGACAGACAGACAGACAGACAGACAGACAGACAGACAGACAGACAGACAGACAGACAGACAGACAGACAGACGGACGAACAGGGACAGGGACAGAGAGATAAATATACAGATATATGGGTAGACAGGCAGACAGACAGACAAGTAGTACAAAAAAGAGCCAGAATGTAGATGAATGAATCCTTAATACATTCTAATCAGCAAAAAGAAACCTTTACAGAAGCCAACCAACTCGTGCCCGCCTCCGGTTACCTGTTGTAACTGCATGAATAATTCACTCATTTGTCACCCACTACAGACCCTTCATGTAGCTCGCCGTGAGGTTGAGGCGAAAAAAAGGAGATTGAGGAACTAGTTTTTCATTTATGTTTATGTACGCTGACTGCATGCCAAAGTGGATCGGGTGATTCTGATACATATATTATTTTCTGCATTACTCAAAATTTAGATTTTATTTTTCCGTCAATACTTTTTTTTTTCACACACCTTCCCCGAGCTCTCCCACCCAAAGCGCTCGGTCAGAGGCACTTGGATCATCTCTCAAGACCCTCTCGAGGCACGTTAAGTGAGCCAGAGAGAATAAGGAGGCTAGAGGGAGGGCGAGAGGCTATGGGTAGGAAGGAGGGCAGTGGAGGGGGGGGGGTGGAGGTCATTATAGGACCCCGGATGACGTTTAGACCCTAAGGAGTGATGACAGGGATCTGCACGCGCGCCCGTCGTCTTGAGGTCGTGATTGCGTTTCTTATTGGAGTTTTATGGGGAGGAGGATATGGCGCTGCCGACGTCTGCTGAGTGTTATTGGTGCGGCGCGAATTGTTGTTTGGGAGCGTTTGGCGGGGGTGATTTTTGTGTGTCGTTGCTGGCGTTACTTTTAGTTTGTTGTTGCTAGTTCTGGCGTCTTGATTAGTTTTTATCTCGCCCACAGAGTTTATCAATGTAGTTATTTTGTAACCGTTGATAGATTAATGGATATTAAATCAGCATGACTCGCTTACACCGTCAACATTAACATCAAGGCGTATCCCAGCCAGTAGCGAGAGTCGCCGAGTAGTAGGTTCTCGTTATTAGAGCGTAAAGGTCAACCGATTCATCAAGATCCATGTCAAGACCTTTCAGACCTCGCTTCCAACTGCTCAAACCCCTTCCACAGACCAAACCACCGCTTCAGACCATTTGGCTTCAGAATAGACCGCCCCTTCCTTCCTTCCTTCCTTCCTTCCTTCCTTCCTTCCTTCCTTCCTTCCTTCCTTCCTTCCTTCCTTCCTTCCTTCCTTCCTTCCTTCCTTCCTCATGTCTGACCGCACCCCGAATGTCCCCTCGCCGAGACCGTGCCTGCCCATGGTCACGCCCACTTGAGCTTACAAAGGGCCACTCTTCAGTTATTGCCTCTTGAACGCCATTGCTCTGGTTGATTATGTTCATTAGAGTAAATCTGTTGGTTGTGGGCAACGAAGGGATCCCCTGCCATGTCTCCGCTGTGTCATTTTCAGAACCATACATGTGTGCATGCCTGCATGCGAGCGCGCGCGCACATATACACACAATGTACACGCACACACACACACACACACACACACACACACACACACACACACACACACACACACACACACACACACACACACACACACACACACATACACACATACATGCATACACATACATGCATACACACACACACACACACACACACACACACACACACACACACACACACACACACACACACACACACACACACACACACAGACACACACATACATGCATACACATACATGCATACACATACATGTATACACATACACATACACATACACATACACATACACATACACATACACATACACATACACATACATACATACATACATACATACATACATACATACATACATACATACATACATACATACATATATACATACAAACATACATGAATATATATATTATGAATGTATGTTGTATATACATACATATCAATATTATTATGTTTATACACATATACAGCTATATACAGTGTGTATAAACACGCACACACACACACGCACTCATACACACATGCACACATACACACGCGCACACATAAACACACACACACACACACACACACACACACACACACACACACACACACACACACACACACACACACACACACACACACACACACACATATGTATATGAGCGCGCGCATCCATATTTACGACTGCTTATGAAAACATACATATATTCTGCCTGGATCTTGCGCCCATGGAGAATCTGCAGTTGAAATCATGTCTTCTGGTCAGGCAGGGAAGAGCAAAGGTCAGGGGAGGAGTGGAAGCAACTTATTGGCCGCGCTGATGGAGGGTTAAGGTGTGGCGGAAGGTCAGCGATGGATTGTGTATCACTGTGTGGTGTGTATATGTCGAAGCCTCTCATTTGTATCTCTGAAGTCATTAGATATTACAAACTGATACTGTTGTGAATTAAAATTTGATGAATGTGTGATAATGAGATCCGATTAAGCCAATTAGCTATGTAAGGTTCGGTCGTTTATTAAGCATTCATGTACACAAGCCACGGCATGAATCATAACTGTACATACTTGCACACTTGCATCTGGTTACCCGCTAACTTTACTCTACTCTTGTTTTGTATATTGATCGAGATTAACACCCTGCCTGCCTGTTGGTTTCCATAGTGTATAGTAAATGTGTATATGTATATTTAGTGCACGCACAAACATTGCCCTACACTCGCTGGATGTTCCTCTCCCCCACCCACAACCAGAAGCCAGCCACACCTTTGTTTACGTTTCAGGGGGAACTAAAATTGATGTTGTGTACTATTATCCTTTTAGCCGCTCGGGTTATACCTGCTGGCATCACACGGTTCTACGTGTCAGGACAGAAGGCTAGAATTTTAGAGGGGAAAATAGATGTTGCTGCTCTCTTTTTTCGTTCCTTTCTTCCTCTGGCTGAATAGAGGTCAATCTCCCACTTCCTTTTTTCTCCGCATGAATCATCCCGTAATTGAGACAGTTGTGCGTGCTCGTTGAGCCATTGCTATTTACCTCATCTTGCTTTTCCTGCAACGAGGAGTTGCATCATGGTGCCTCGTCCGTATGTGCTCCTGACATTAGGGTGCAAATAGTTTGTACTTCCGGCCCTGCGCCTGAATGTCAGCTCGAGTTTTGTGTCGTTCATTAAAACGAATGTGTGTCAGTTCACAGGCTCTTTAGGAGAATCTTGTGTTTCCTGTCATAGTCTTTGACTTTTTACTGTGTGTAGTAAAACAGCTATATAAAATGACTGTGTGTAGACAGGTATGAGTGTAAAAGTCAGCGAATATTATTGCCTGTTGCCATCAAAGATAGGTAGGTACTTGCTTGGCATGAATATAAGAAATATATATCATTAAGACCTAAACCAAACCGCCTGTTCTGTAACTAGCGTGCATGAATATTAACTACAATTTTAAGCATCCATAAGCATTGCTACACCTGTCTGGCGCAATAAAGCTCGTAAAGCATCCCCAAGCCATGCACAAGCCGCCTTATCGGAGTTTTTATCGATGCCATACCACTTGCCTAAGATTACCTGCCTAGTAATCCTTTCATAAAAGGAAAATAGAATCTCTCCGAAATCACATCGTTAAGATCGCAATGCGTCGAGGTGGAACATCGTTAGTGTCATAGTCCGGGCAGGGAATCGGACGAAGCGGCGGCGGCTGACGATGGGAATGCGAGATAAGAAAAGCGTTCTTGACTCGGCTTGGGCGTCCGAGACAAGGATCGGGAATGTGATGTTATCTGGAGGCGGCCGGACGCCGCCGCTGCGGAGACGCTTGGCGATGGCTTTATTTTCACTCTCCTCTTTTCAGCTTTTTCCTCATTCGTCTATGTTTACAACCATTTTGCTCTATCTTTTTTTTTTTTTTGCGTATCTCCCCTAATTCTGGCATTGGCGTGTTGATACCCTTATCGTTGTTATTATTATTGTTGTTGCTTTGTTGTTATTATCATATTTTATTTATATTACCTTTATTTATTGCTTTTATTTGTTTTTCCTACTTGCATGGTCATAACACGGTGGTTGTAATTATCCTCATCTCCACCCCAGCCTCACTTTGCTCATCCTTTTCCCTTCCATTCTTCTGCTCCCACGCCATGCCCGCGCTCCAACATTTCACGGCGCCCGAGGCCAGAGCGCATGCCAACCGATAGCGTTCCCGCGGCACCGAGGCTTGACTGTTGAGGAGGCAATGAAAAACATTTGTCTATAAACATGGCCACAACTAGTCTATGTTTAGGACAGGTTGCATTTGCATGATTTACGGCAGGCTGTATTAGGTCAGGCGAGTATATAGCTTTACTCAAGATGATATATCTCGGTCCTTACACAAGCTCACCGGTCAAAATATGTTTATGATCGTTTCTGTGTGATGTCGTAAATGGTTGTATGTAAGTTGTAAATGTTTTTTTTTTCTTGTATTTATTTTCTGTACGTTCGCGTTTTTTTCTACTTGGCTAAAGTAAGAGGGTTTGAGTCCTAGTGGTTAGTTCACGTGATAATAGTTCCATTGCGTGGTGTTTTAGGTTAAGTACTGCACTCGATTTGTAACAGTATTTGCATGTTTATATATCTTCACTGTCATTAAAGTATATTAAATTCATAACGACATGGTTCAATGTATTACTTAATGTGTGTATCTCTATAGTAATCCTGGTATATACATAAAGATAAGATAAAATAAAGAAAATACTGACTTCAAAGGAAACCATGGCGGCAAAGTGGCTGTCACTCTCCCTAATGCACCTTCATTCTGGCACAGGATTTTCAAACCCGCCTCGTAACATAATGTGGAGCCGAGATAATTTTTCAGCCTATGATGTGAGTTTATATTGCTCTTTTAGATTAATTGTAGTGTTACATTTGATGATCTGACCAGTTTCTTCTAAAGATCAGGTTACTCAAGGTAGATCAGATAATCATAAGAGATTCGAGCACGGAAATGCTTTTCTCTACCGATCGTAAAAAAGAGATTGTTGTCATTGTGGTTTACAGAAAATTTCCTTTCATCTCAGTTATGGTTACATAGCTACGGTAAAAGAAAGGGTAGCTCAAATATTTTTCATTATTAACCACAACGTACCAAATCTCTCTTAGAATGTCAAAGTGACACTGCCGAGTTCGCGGTAAATAAACGACATAGATATGGTAGGGACTCTGGCGGTAGGTAATGAATATTTTGCGTCTGAGGCAGTGACGAAAGGAAGAGGAAAGCTCCGGGACTTACGGGGCATTCGGCGTGTAAGTGGCATCCATTTGTTTAGCTCGCGAGGAAGTAAAATGGTGGAGGGGGAGCTAGAGGCTGCGGATGGGTGCTGCAGAGGGTCGTTAACCCGCTGAAAATGGGGATGCAGACACACACGCGGCATTCGTGTGCGCATACAGGCATGGGCATATAATGTAGGCATATATGTGCACCCATTAAAGAAAGAAAGAATGGAATAGTATGAGTGGGAGTGGGAGGGGGAGGAGAGTAGGAGTGAGCGGGAAAGTGAGAGCAGGAATGGGAGATAGAGTTAGAGCCAAGCTACAGTTAGAGTTAGTGAGTGGGTGAGTGAAGGATGGGGGGGGGGGGGAGGGAAGGAAAGAAGGACGGAAAAAAGAGGGAGGAGGGAAGGAGGGAGGGGGGGAAGGAAGGAAGGAGGGGAGGAAGGAAGGAGGGGAGGAAGGAAGGAGGGAAGGAAGGAAGGAGGGAAGGAAGGAAGGAGGGAAGGACAGAGGGTGGGGGAAGGGGAGAGGGAGGGAAGGGGAAGGGGAGAGGAAGGGAGGGGGAAGGAGAGAGGGAGGGAGGGGGAAGGAGAGAGGGAGGGAGGGGGAAGGAGAGAGGGAGGGAGGGGGAAGGAGAGAGGGAGGGAGGGGGAAGGAGAGAGGGGAGGGAGGGGGAAGGAGAGAGGGGAGGGAGGGGGAAGGAGAGAGGGAGGGAGGGGGAAGGAGAGAGGGAGGGAGGGGGAAGGAGAGAGGGAGGGAGGGGGAAGGAGAGAGGGAGGGAGGGGGAAGGAGAGAGGGAGGGAGGGGGAAGGAGAGAGGGAGGGAGGGGGAAGGAGAGAGGAAGGGAGGGGGAAGGAGAGAGGGAGGGAGGGGGAAGCTGAGAGGGAGGGAGGGGGAAGGAGAGAGGGAGGGAGGGGGAAGGAGAGAGGGAGGGAGGGGGAAGGAGAGAGGAAGGGAGGGGGAAGGAGAGAGAGAGAGAGAGAGAGAGAGAGAGAGATAGATAGATAGATAGATAGATAGATAGATAGATAGATAGATAGATAGATAGATAGAGAGAGAGAGAGAGTTACAGAGAGAGAGAGAGAGAGAGAGAGAGAGAGAGAGAGAGAGAGAGAGAGAGAGAGAGAGAGAGAGAGAGAGAGAGAGAGAGAGAGAGATTCCATAGTGAATGGGAATGAGAGGGAAAAAATGAACAAATATATTACAGAAAAAATATACATATATGAAAGAAAACACCGCCGTCCCTGAACAAACATGTACCGCCACTGAACGAACTGCATTAGTTAAATATTTTGCTGACCAAGAGATCAAACTACCTATCCCCTTTCCTCCTCTCCCTTCGCCCCTCCCCCCCCTTCCTGTTTCTGTTCCGGCATGGTGGTCCCAGCCTTAAATATTTACCAGGTGTGCGTCCTCTCCCTCATCCCCCTCGCGCTCTCTCTTTCTCTTCGTACACACAACCCACAGCACAGACCAAGTAAACCCCTGCTAATGAACTACTGCTGTAACCATTTCCTTTCGCCCTGTATAGAACGCACGTCGGTCGGTACGGGGAGGGAGGAAGGGGAGTCTCTATATTTAGCGTCGATGGCTTCGTTTTGACTAATTTCGTCGGAAGGAGAGGAAGAGACGGCTGTCTGGCCTTACGTATTTTGGATTTGTTTATGTTTCCTTTTGTTTGTTTGTTATTATTCTTGTTTATATAAATAACATTTTTTTGTTTATTTGTTTGGTATTTGTTATTATTTAATGTTGTGGTGGACATTGTTTTACTATTACTGTGTAAAGTGTGTTGAATTACTTTTGCTAGACTGCATATCTGCTTTTCTTGTACATATATCTGAATGTGAACGTGTTCATCACAGTTTCAGGTTTCCTCATTCGCTGACGAAACATAAAATTGAATATTCATAACTAACAAAGCGAAAGTGGTTAAAAAAAAGTATCTTCTCCATCGCCTCCTCCCTCTCCGTCTTGATACCAAGCTGTCTCCTGCGTGAGCGATGGAGGGTGGGCTGAGGGGGGCGGGGTACAGCTTGTGGGCGGGGAAGAGAGCAGAGGGGGACGGGTACGTCTTGTGGGCGGGATACGGCCCGTGGGAGGGCTGTGGGGGTGGGGGAGGAGTGATAGGTCTTGCGGGGACGGTGGGAGGGGCGTCTTGTCTTTATTTAGGGGCGTCGTGGAAGAGGCGGCTCTCACGGCGTGTCTTTTTGATGCAAAGTAGCCGCCGGAGATTTGCGGACCCGGGTCTCGCCGAGGCCTTCTCTTTTTCCTTTCATTTTTTTTGTTTTGTTTTTGTTTACTGGTAGTGTTACTAGTTGCTGACTTCGCTATCGTATCTTATTCTTTTTTGGTTCCTATTTTCAACATCATCGTCATCGCCATTGCCATCGTCATCGTTAACATCCTTGCTTCTGCTATGTATATTTTGTAGTATAGTTAAAGTTAAAGTTTAAAGTTTAGTTTTGATTCCATTTATTACAATGGATATTCTTGGTGTGACATAATAGATATTAGTCACTGCCGCCTTTATAACCCTCATTATCGTCCCGTTGTTCTTGACCTCGCCATCGTTAATATTATCATCATCATTATCCTCGTCACTGTATAACTCACCTGTTTGAGAAAGCAGTGACACTGGAAGATAAGCGAGATAACGCGTCTGATTTCAGTGTTCCAGACAAATGAGCTTTCATGTTTAAGATACAGAATATTACTTCCTTTTAATCTTAATTGGAAAGTGGAGAACCGGTAGCATGTTCATCTTCACAGTTCTTTGTCTTCCTTTATTTGTTCGTTTTATTCTAAAGCAAGTGATTTTTATTAATCTTTCGGTGACACCTTTGACGATAAGAGAGTTGACATGTTTAGCTCCAAGATGTCGAAGGAAACGGGTTCTGTGCTAGAATATTATGATTCGGTTCTCCGTTAAATTAGCCAAGAGATTGCAGTTAAGGATCAGTTTCCCACTCTTAGAGGTCTCTCCATCTCCTTTACCTTGCAAGCCTTCAAGGATCTCCACGCTAGATAAGGGCAAGCAGCTGTCATGTCGTTGGAGACTCTGACGGGCGTCTTATTGATAGCTGCAGCATAAAAGTGAAGCGATGAAGATAATTGTCAAGTAATAGCGCCTCGGCCGAAAGATTCTCTCGTCGGGGCTACCGATGCGTCCGTCAAGCGCGGCGCCGTGAAAGCCGATAGTCTGGCGATTATAGCGTCTTTAGAACTCTACCGTCTGAGGATAGCCCGGCGTCGAGGCTGTCTCTTGCCTCCTGTCGTCTTACGTGTCGCTTTCGCTGTCTCTCAAGCGCGCTCGTTTCCTATGGCTTTCTGACTGTTAGAGGTTTCTTCATGTATATTTTTTTTCTTTATTATGCTTATCCTATGCCCCCCACCCCCTCTCTCTCTCCCTCTCTCTCTCTCTCTCTCTCTCTCTCTCTCTCTCTCTCTCTCTCTCTCTCTCTCTCTCTCTCTCTCTCTCTCTCTCTCTCTCTCTCTCTCTCTCTGTTTCAATCTTTCACTCTTTCTCTTTATCTCTCTCTGTCACCATTATCCTTACTTTTCTTCTTCATTCTAGATTTTTATTTTCACGTTAATTAGCGCGCCGTCGAGTGTCGGAAACACACTTCGTCAGCGATGTAATGAGACCGAAAGCATGATTAAGGTTGACATCCCTTCATTGTTTCTGCTGGCGAGGGTGAAGGGGGAAGGGGCAGGGGCGGTGGAGGCGGAGGGGCGGGTAAGGGACGTGCTCTCCCTACAACGGGCGTCACGTGTCATGATCCAGATTTGAGCAGATTTTGCTAATTTGTCGTTGTGTGCTTAAGTAATGACTGGGGGAGATTTAGTCGGTCGATTTTTTTTTTTTTTTTTTCATCTCTCACTTTTGTGTTTGTGTTTTG
>NC_061830.1:29719048-29721548 GCF_019202785.1 Penaeus chinensis
GTACGACTATGGTCTGGTCTATTTTTCGTTATTTTCTGTTTTCCGTTTCTTTTTTCTCTTTTTGTTCTGTTTCTTTCTGATTTAAAAAAACAAACAAAACAAAGTCGTTTAGAGAATGTTCTGAGCTCAGTCATTTCCTCTTCGGTTTTACACCAACACTGTGCCATTTACCTTTAACAACGTACTCTTGCTTCCTGTTTCTTGGAGGTTATTGCAAGTTCTCCCTTTCGAGCTGTGACAATATTTACCTTGACACAACCCAGTCGAGTGTGCTTGTGGTTTTATGTGAATCTGTGGACACGGTGGGCGGCGCGGCGGGCTAATGGGAAAGTAATGGCGGCCGAGGGTGGCGACGGCCGACCGGCGCTCTCGTCGGGCTCTCTCGCTGTCTTCCGACGCTTTCTCAGCATTTTGTTTCGCTTTCTTTTCTTTGCCTCTCGGTTCTGTCCTGTCTTTCTCACTCTCGGTTTCTTTCTTTTCTCTTATTGTGAGAGTATTACAGCAAGAGAAGAAAAGGGAAAAAAAACGTACTCCATGTGGCTGTAACTTGAACAAACCAAAGAGGCATAAGGCTTCAAGAAAGCGATAAATAGCATACCAAACCTCATACATGGCAACCCATTCTTGCCAGTAGAAAGCAGACAATTCGCAAGCATGTCCTACTATTTGTCAGGTGTACCAACCTTCCCGTTGACGGTGCCAGCCAGGTGAGAATTAGTCAAGATGCTATCTCCTGCCGAGGTCCTAATGACCACTCGGGTACCTGACACTCGTAGTCGTAGATGATGAGAGATATATATACCTTGTTTAGCATTCTGACAGGTTGACAATTTATCTTCGCGCGTGTTTAAGACTAAATCAATCATTGTCGTCATTAATCTAAAGAACGTCACACTTTTACGAAGAAAATGGGACAGACGGAAAGATGGAAAGTGTGGCGAAAGGATAGGAGATTGTATTTTGTCTTAATGTATTTTATTTTTAACATTTTCAGGTCATTTAATATTTGCTAATCATCTAATTTAGATCCCAAAATATAATCTTTACTAATCAGATTTCCTTTTTTCCCCACAGGTAAGTGTCTAAGAAAACAGTCGATGCCCGGGCATTGTGTGACTCGTGAGTGACACAGGTTTCCCCGAGCAGACGAAGTAAGTGGAATGAACTCCGTACAGAATCATGAACTAGAACAACCCCCCCCTCCCCCCTCCACCCTCCCCCCTCGCTCCTCCCTAGTCAACCCCGTCTTCTGGAACAAGCCGCATCCCATACCTCTTCTCCCTTCCCCCCTTTGTGGATGATGGACGAACCGGGGCATCATTACGAGACTCGCAATTCGTCATCCCTAATAGGTTGGTCAATGAATGTTCCATCAATTAAGGTTCTCCGTGTCGGATTAGTGGTTGGGCGACAGGGACACCTTTGCTGGGTAATTGCTTCTTTGGGCTGGATGGATCATATGTGCTGTGCCATTAATTATTATGGCATTTTCATTTTAGGGCTTCATGTAGTATAAAAGTGTTTTTTTTTTTTAAGCTGCTTTCTTTGAGCGTATATTTTAATTTCTACTTGAAGAGAAGGACTCAATTAAGCGACCACTAACAAGGGTGAATTTTAAAAGATCGCCTTTTCTTTTTCTCTCATAGCAAACCGAAAACAATCGCCAGGCATGTCAAAGGTTGCCCAAGGACTTTTCCCAAGCGCTAGAAGGATGAATAATCCTTTAAGAGTTAGGATCCCTTCTGGCGCATCCTCCCAGAGATGTCCTTGGGGAACAACTGCCAAGGCCGATGATGGCGATTTTTTTTTATCAATAGCGAAAAAATGGGGAACCGCTACTATTTATGACGTATTTATTTTCACAGTGCAGTATAGTGATACAATATAGCGAAACGGAATCAGCTGTTTTATTCAGTAAGAAATGAGTCATAAAGTCCATTTTTAGGTTTAAAAATAAAGTTCACTTTGAATGGGTCGGCGTCGCGGAGGTTGTCAAAGAAGTCCACAATAGTTCGTTACCGATGGCGGTTTACGATTAGCGAATATGGTAGTTGTTAGCGCCCTTAACTCGGGTGCTTTGCGGTTCCTTCACTTTCCTCTTATTTGGAGGGGAGCGGGCGGTTTTAGGAGATGATCCTTCCTTGCTGTCCTTGGGGTTTGGTTTAGATAGGGAATACTAATTGGTTTTCGGTTGGCAAAGAGGAAGGTTTTGATTCGCGCGCACGCACACACACACACACACACACACACACACACACACACACACACACACACACACACACACACACACACACACACACACACACACACGCGCGCGCGCGCGCGCGCACAATCGCACACACGCACAATCGCACACACGCACAATCGCACACACGCACAATCGCACACACACACAAACGCACACACGCACACAATGATAGCTGACAGGAATCCACCCCTAATTCATTACTTTGTTTACATACAGAAAAATTACACCTCCCGTTTTCATTGGCTACCATTT
>NC_061830.1:29726548-29736548 GCF_019202785.1 Penaeus chinensis
CACTTCTATCGTCGCCATAATATAATTGCAATGTGAACACAAAAGCTAATTGCGCTACTCTTGTCAGTGGTTTATCTTCTTGTATCTTGTGCATATTTTCTGCTTTAATGTACCGAGTACTTATTGTATGACCATTATCTTGTCCTTAATCTTATTCTAAAATCCATTTATACAAAGCAAGTGAACTTTACATACTCATGAACACATCAATAACAGTAGGGCTGAAAAGGAGTAATTTTCGCCGCCCATATCTGTTCCAGTGAACAAAACACCAATGCATAATTTCGGAACCTTTATGTAGGCATTTATAAGACGGGTTTCTTTGGCCTTGGCTCTGATTGGAAGTTCCTTAAAGGATCCGAACTTAAGTGTTGTTGTTCAGCGGCTCGTGATAAACGCTCTCGAATCCCGGCGTTGGTGGCGAAGAATCCACGCGCGCAAGGTGGAGAAAATATTGAAACGATATTCAGTGAGGAATTAAGGTTCGCGGTTCACGGTTAATGTTAATTTTTTTTTTTTTTCAATTTATTCGTTTATTTTTTTGTTTTTGTTTTTTGCAGGGTTGTAGGAATATTGATATAATAATGACTTGATCAACGAGTAATCAAATGATTTATTAGTGTGATATTGTAATTGTGTGAGTATAGGGATAACGTATATGATAAAACTGATTGGAGTAGTAATAATATGAATGATGATAATGATGATGATGGTGATAATAATGATGATAATGATGATAACGGTAATAATGATAATGATAATAATATGATAATAATGGTAGTAGTAATGGTAATAAAACATAGTAGTAGTAGTAGTAATTATGATGATGTTAGTAATGATGATGTTGATAATAATGATAATAATAATAATGCTGATGATGATAATAATGGCGATAATAATAATATTGATGATGAGGATGATGATAATGATAATGCTGAAAATAATGATAATAACAACAAAAACAACAACAATAAAAATAATAATAATAATAATAATAATAATAATAATAAAAATAATAATAGTGATGATGATGATAATAAAAATAACAATAATAATAATAATAATAATAATAATAATAATAATAATAATAATGATAATAATAATGGTGATAATAATAATATTGATGATGAGGATGAGGATAATGATAATGCTGAAAATAATGATAATAACAACAAAAACAACAACAATAAAAATAATAATAATAATAATAATAATAATAATAATAATAATAATAATAAAAATAATAATAGTGATGATGATGATAATAAAAATAATAATAATAATAATAATAATAGTAATGATAATAATAATAATAATAATGATAATAATAATGGTGATAATGGTAATATTGGTAATGATAATGATAGCAGTAATATTGGTAATAATAATGATAGCAGTAGTAATAATGATGATGATAACAATATTGATAATGATAATGTTAATGATAGCCCTAATAATAACGAATATGATAATGGTAATGAGGATAATGATGATGATAATACTGATAGCCCAAATATTAACTAAAACAACAGCAACTATAATGATTATTCTGACGATGCCGATGGTGATAATAACGACAATAATAGTAATATTCTTCGGAATCCAAACGAAAGTTGCAACATTTTCCCAACAACCAAGCTTAGAAAAGATATGAATGAGAATAATTCCACTGTTCATCAATCTTGTATTGTTAACTAATAGCAAACGCGTGGATTTATACACCCGTCAGCTCACCTGCCTCGATAACTGCATCTTAAGATAATACGAGTTATGGTAATAAGCTTTTGCCGGATCGATTAACAAGAAAGTCGTTATATTAATGAACTCCGTAAAGAACTCAAGCTTGTTTATAGATTAAACTTCGAACGATTCTCTTAACGAGGTTTTCATTACACGACACGAATCCAACTTGAAGATTTCTTATCTCACCTGAAGAATGAGCGAGTCGAGTCGCTGAAGATGGCGTGTCGAATCGCCTCGTGATTCGCTCGTTACCCGAGAAAGCGATCCTGAGAAGTGACAACAGTACCTGGACCTCTTCCCCTCCCTTCCACTCCCTTCCTCGACCCCCCACATGTACTTATCCGCCACATTAGACGCCGCCCGCGAGGCCCGTCACCCCCATTCTGCGGGCGGAGGGAAGTGAATGCCTCCTCACCTTATCGCAGGCGAACATCGGCTGCCGAAGAACGAGATCGCCGAGTTTGTATCGATGCGGAGGCGACGGGCCAGGTGTTATGATCTAGCGGCCTCGGGAAGCTTATCAAGGAGACGAAGAAGAGAGAGAGAAAAATAGGAAGGTTATCCCACAGCCTTTTATGGCCGCCAAACCCCAGGCATGAGGGTCTGAGGTTCACAGTCCTCTTCCCAAACACCTCCCAGCTTGGGCCACCGCCTTTGTGGCTCCTCCATAAGAGATCAGCCAACACAAAAGGCTACAGTTAAGACAGCTTTTGTGGGGAGTATGGAGGAGGAGGCCGTCGAAGTGGTGGTGGAGGTGGAGCTATGAAGAAAAAGAAGAAAAGAATTGGAAAACGTGAGATGGAGGTCGAGGTAGAGGTGGGGGAGAAGAGGAAGGAGATGAAGGAAGAGGAAGAGGGAGAGGAAGAAGAAGAGGAAGAAAAAGAAGAGTATAGGAGGAAGAAGAGGAAGGAGAAGAAGGAGAAGAAAAAGAAAAGGGGGAAGAAGAAGACAAAAAATAAGTTGAAGTAAGAAGAAATAGAACAATAAGGAGGAAGTATAAGGAAATTCACTATGACGTTGCTGCAACCCCCCACTCTCCTCCATCTTCCTACCCTCCCTCCCGCTGTGTCGTTCGTGATTGTAAGCTGTAGGGAAGGAAGGGAACTGTCTCAGAGAAACAGTGGGAGGGTTGAAAGGGGACGGGAGAACGGCGAAGGGGAGGACTCCGCTCGGGGTCGAGGGCAGGAAGTCGATCTGAGGGGAAGGATTTAGTCTTTAATGGGAGCTTGAAAAGATAGTCGAGATGGGGGACTCGTTGATTGGATGCTGCAGGAGAGTTCAGACCAGAAGCTGAAGGATGGTGGTCGTGGTGGGATGGGGGTAAGGGGGGGAGGGAGAGGGGGAAGGGGAGGGGGAGGCTGCTGGGGAGGTGAGAGATCCAGGGGCGAATGAAAGGACCTCCGTGTAGTTGAAATAGAAAGGTGATTATTGTTGAGTTCCGCCAGAGGTCCTTTGAGCTCGAGCAAGTGCCGAGGTGAATCATCTCCGGACGGGAGGAGAAGATTATCCATTTACATTGTCGATTTACGATCGACTTTGGAGTTTGATGCGATAATAGATGGCGATTTAAGATGTCAATTGCCTTTGGGGGGAAAGCAGTATCTTAAGGTTGCCTCAGAATTTAATCAAGCGCGGGCTCAGAAAGACGGAGGGGAATGGGTAAATTACACGCCAGAGGGCAAGGACACGGGGAGGGTTAGCCGAGGGCGTGAGACGAGCGAAAGAGGAGGAAAGGGAAAGAGGGAACTTGGTAATAGAAACTCTCTATTACAAGAGGGGAAAAAATCTTATGGAGGCATTAACAAGGCAGCTTTTTTGTTAGTATTTTAAAATCATAAAACGTTTCCAGTAAACAAATAAAAAACGTAGACAGTTCCTTGCTCAGATAGAACGATTTACGGATTAAAACAAAAAGAAAGATTTTCAGAAAAAAAAGCAAATGATAGAAAATATTCAAGAGAATTCCCTTTCTTTGTCTCGTTTTCCCGAAGAGATGAAGATCTCTCGGCGGCGGGCGAGAGACCGACCGGCAGCCGTCCCGGGATCCCTCACAAGGCTCCCAATGAGTAAAACACAAGACCACGAAGGGACGAATTAGGTGTCAAGGCTTCAGGGCTGAGGAGACGCCGGGAGACAGCTGCATCCAATTCTCTCTCTTTCTCTTTCCCTTTCTCTGTCTCTCTTTATTTCTATGTCTTTCTTACTTTCTTCCTCTCTCTCTCATCCTGTACCCGGTATATCTGTCAGCTGTCACCCAATATTTTCTGGCTGTTTCCATATCTTTTATCTGTACATCTGCTTATCTAAATCTGTATTACCTAGCTCGTTTTGTATTTGTTATTTAATCTGCCTATTTCGATATTTGTTATCAGTACATCTGCTTATCTATTGGTATATTTTCTATATTATCTATCTCGTTTTGTTTTTATTATATATGTCTATTTCTACATACTTATCAAAATCTGTCATCATTATCTACCCATCTTTCTATAGCTATCATCTCTCTCTTTCTATCTATCTATCTATCTATCTATCTATCTATCTCGCTCTCTTTCTATCTCTCTCTTTTCTCCTTCTCTCCTCATTCTATCGTGTATCTTCACTAACCCTTGCCTCCAACATTTACATAATTTACATTTTGGGTATGGTATTAGGACTGACTTTTAAGAAGTTCAGAATTGTTTTATCTTGTTGGAATCATGCGCATGTCTGTAGATCTGGCTGATCCTTTGTTTCTCTTCCTATGGCATGTAAATGTTTGCTCAAAGATGCTCTGAAATGTTCCTGTTTTGTGCAAAAAGTGTGATTGATTAAGATATATAAAAAACGAATTTGATATGATAAACAAGAAGGGGTACGCTAAGGGAGGGAAGAAGATTAACTAAAACCTTCCCGGTGGAAGTTAAATCACAGGTTTAATTTAAAGAGGAATGGAAGATAAAGCGTAAACAGTGAACGCAGAGACAGGCAGGCAGACAGGCAGGGCAAAGCAAAGCAATACAGAGCAGAACAGGTCAGTAGGCCTAGAGAGTATCGTGTTCAGAGTTGAACTTGTTCCTCGTCACCCAGACCGTAATAAACCTTCCTGTGGCCAAGTGGAAGTTGACGTGGCCGCACGCAGCAGTAGGTTACAGAAAAAGAACGTTTGAGAAACAAAAGAAGTGAGAAAGAGAGAAGAATCTTTATGGAAGTGCGCAGACTCTGTCACTTATTCATTTATTTTTTTTGCGTCCATGATAAAGAGGCGCTGTTTTCCTCGAGATATATTTCTAATTCTGGTCCATGTTCTTTTTATTTGTATTCTTATTTTGCTCTTTCTTTCTTTTTCTTTTTCTTTTTCTTTTTCACCATCGACTTCTTCTTCTCTTCCTCCTCCTCCTCCTCCTCCTCCTCCTCCTCCTCCTCCTCCTCCTTCTACAACTACTTATTTTTCTATATCTTTATACTTCTGCTTCTCTACTAATTTTACCGGTCCTCCTCCTCTTCCTCCACCCCCACCTTTTCCTTCTTCACCACCACCACCACCTTCTCCTCCTCATTTTCCTTTTCCTCATCCTGCTCCACGACCTCATCCTCCGTCCTTCACTAGCGCCCCACCCCCACCCCCACCCCCACCTCATCCTCTACTAGCCCAGGCCATCTGCAAACCCAGTGTTCGAGGCGAGTTTGCTATGATCCTCAGCCTCTTCCCTTGCTTGGACACGGCTTCTGCTTGCTGCCCATTGTGTAGTCGGACGATGAATGAAGAGGGCGCTCGGGAGGGAGGGGAAAGAGGAAGGGGGAAAGAGAAGGAGAAGAAGAAGAGAGGGAAGAAAGAGAGAGGGATGAATGAGAAGGAGAGAAAACAAAGAGGAAGAAGAGAAAGCATAATGAAGCAGAAGAAGACTGTGAGACAGAGGTGGATGAAAAGGGGTAAAATGAGAAACAATTAGGTGCTGAAGATATTTAGACGCTGAAGGAAAATGAGTGGAAACAAGAAACAGAGACGGAGAAAGGGTAATGATGAGGAAGAGTTGGCAGTGTGAAGCAGAAGGAGAGAAATAGGTCATTGTAAAGGAAGGACGAAGAGAAAAGAGGGGAGAGAAGGTAAAATAAAAAGGGACAGAGGGAAGTAAGCCAGCAAAGAGATAAGAAAAATAATGAATCCGATTTCAGAAAAGTACGAGAAGAAAACAGTTCATGAGTAGACGAATAAATAAAAATGTATTATAGAAGAACATTTAAAGAAAAAGAAGAGGGAGAGATATCGGGATGCCTGCGTAGATCTATTATTTTCCTTAGAAGGTTATAACTGCAAACTTCCCAAGTACGCCCGCACGAATATGAGCATACATGGGAAATGCCTCTCTCTCTCTCTCTCTCTCTCTCTCTCTCTCTCTCTCTCTCTCTCTCTCTCTCTCTCTCTCTCTCTCTCTCTCTCTCTCTCTCTCTCTGTCTCTCTCTCTCTCTGTCTATCTCTCTCTCTCTCTTTCTCTCTATCTCTCTTTCTCTCTCTCTCTCTCTCTCTCTCTCTCTCTCTCTCTCTCTCTCTCTCTCTCTCTCTCTCTCTCTCTCTCTCTCTCTCTCTCCCCCTTTCTCTCTCTCTCTCTCTCTCTCTCTCTCTCTCTCTCTCTCTATCTCTATCTCTATCTCTATCTCTATCTCTCTCTCTCTCTTTCTCTCTTTCTCTTTCTTTCTCTCTCTCTCTCTCTCTCTCTCTCTCTCTCTCTCTCTCTCTCTCTCTCTCTCTCTCTCTCTCTCTCTCTCTCTCTCTTCTCTCTCTCTCTCTCTCTCTCTCTCTCTCTCTCTCTCTCTCTCTCTCTCTCTCTCTCTCTCTCTCTCTCTCTCTCTCTTCCTCCCTCCCTCTCCTCTCTCTCTCTCTCTCTCTCTCTCTCTCTCTCTCTCTCTCTCTCTCTCTCTCTCTCACACACACACACACACACACACACACACACACACACACACACACACACACACACACACACACACACACAAACACACATAAACACACACATAAACATACACGTAAACACACATATAAACACACACATAAACACACACACACACACACTCACAAATATATATATATATACATATATATATTTATATATATATATATATATATAGAGAGAGAGAGAGAGAGAGAGAGAGAGAGTAAGAAAGAAAGAAAGAAAGAAGGAAAAAGAGAGATCTTTCTCTATTTTCATAATGATCTACCTGCATGTGTATATTGATCGGTAAATAGAGTAGATATAAAAGTATGTGTATGCAGTATGTGTGTGTATATGCGTGCGCATGTATTATAGACGAAATGCTATTTCATCTCTTTTCTACTCTTGCCTCTCACTCTTCTCTTAGTGCCAGTCTACGTTATTAACTCAGTCTCCACTAACCCCTTCTTTATGGTATGTAAATATACACACGCAAAAACAATGTGTTATAGAAGAACGCGGACCTTTGAGAGCTTAATCAACTGCGGGTTCTCCATCACGGATACCTGATGCCCGGGAAGGTGGCATGCCCCTCCCCCACTTGACCTGCGGGTCACATACTGACCTGGGCGTGACCCGCTGCGTACACCGTTGGCCCATTCCCCGGCCATGATGATTAGGTGCCCATTAAACGATGATTGGATGCGGTTGAGATTGGGCGCATGTGCGGTATTTTAAGGGCGTGTTGCTGATGTCTTTCTGAGTGTTGTTGCTAATGGATATGGGTTTACGGTCTTGCAAGTGCATTCGATGGGTATGGTGACTATACATTGTTGTTCTGTATGCTAATAAGAAGTTGTTCGTGGCTGATCTCATCGTTGGATCTTCCAGACCGTAGACTTTTCCATCATTTGAACAGCAAAACTCAAACGATCGAAGACTTCAAATGATGCTAATGCTTTTTCTTGATGTTCTGGAATAAGAGACAAATAAAAAAGATAAAACTTCAATTGGTCATACTTTAAAAGTTTATTGCAAACATGCGAACACGGAGACACCAATGGGCAAACAAATGCTATCCAAGAAAGATACAAACTTGCCGAGACCACACACAGCATTGACAACACAAACAAGTTCGAGGAAAAAAAAAGATAGATAAAGGAGAAAATGTATGTGACAAACAGCTGCGAGAAGAACGGCTGTCTGTCAGTTGTAGAAAGCCACAGACGCTCACAAAACACGGCATACAAACCGCGGAAAACGAGCTCCAGATCCTCAGTGTTTCCACTCCCCCCCCCCCCGTCCCCTTTTCATTTCTCTTTGTGGTCCCCTTCCCTCCCCTTCCCTCCCTTCCCCCCCTTTACCTCTCCCCTTCTAGTGTTCGTTTTCTATTCATTGTTTTCACTGTCGATCGAGAGGAAAGAGAATAGGTGAATGTGATGCGATTTTAACCAGCCGGAAATGACGAGCATATTCACTTTCTAAGGGACTGCCGTTGTCTCTGAACGTTCTTATTTGGGTACGGTAACTAGCTGTGTATTCCCTTTAAGTATTTAATTTCATGTTGTAAGTTTTTTTATTGAATGGGTTTATCAGTGACAAATGATGTTCTGTTTTCTTTCCTATTCTGTATTATCTAATTTATGTTATGTCCCTACGGAAATTTGCATTTAATACGCATTGTCGAGTAGAACGTAAAATTAAGAACAGCCAGCTGGCACGATTTATTTGAGTCCCTGCACGACACATCCATTTTCTTTTTCCCATATTCCTCGAAGTAGACAAGAAAGTTACTTTTACGAAGGTCAACCTGGATGGTGCGATGCAGGGAGTGGCTGACCCTTGGATTCAGCCCACTATTCTTCTTCTTCTTCTTCTTCTTCTTCTTCTTCTTCTTGTTCCTCCTCTTCTTCTTCTTATTCTTCTTCTTCTTCTTCTTCTTCTTCTTCTTCTTCTTCTTCCTACCAGACTCTCCTGCGACGATTCTCAGTTGCGATGCTTTGGAAAAATATGTTATGTAGATGGATAGAGAATCATATATATACAAATATACTGTTTTATATATATATATATGTATATATATGTGTGTGTGTGTGTGTGTGTGTGTGTGTGTGTGTGTGTGTGTGTGTGTATGTGTGTGTGTATAAACACACACACACACACACACACACACACACACAAACATATACATATACATGTACACACATTCATATTGATTTATTTATTTATTTATTTATTTATTTATGGAGTAATTTATATTTTTTTATCCGTTTTCTTGGAGGAGCGGAGAGAAATGAAAGATGGGCGTGTTGATGGAACAAGATGGGCTTATCATATCATGATTAATGAGGACATGACGGTGATGGGTTTCATATAAGGCGATTAAGATGTAAATTGTCGGGGTAAGATAGGGTTGTGAGGTTAGAGGAGCTGGGAAATGGGTTGATGGGCTAACGAGGCCCGGGTGATGGGGCGAACGAAGCGCATGGGGGAGGAGGTGGGAGGGAAAGGTTGATGGAGCTGACATCATGAGAGGGTTGATGATTAAGTGATTATGGGTTTATGAGATGCAGATCCTTTGATGGGGAAGTTTGGTGGGCCGTTGACGTCAAGGGATGATGCAAGAGAAGTTCAAGGAGGAGAGAAGGTGAGGGGGAGGGAGAGAGGCCGGGGAGAGGAGGGGGAAAGTGAAAGTGTGGGGGAGGGAGAGGTAGAGGGGGAGGGAGACTGAGAGAGAGAGAGAGAAGGAGAAGGAAAGGAAGGAGAGAGATAGAGAGAGAGAGAGAGAGAGAGAGAGAGAGAGAGAGAGAGAGAGAGAGAGAGAGAGAGAGAGAGAGAGAGAAAGAGAGAGAGAGAGAGCGAGAGAGAGAGAGAGATGGGGGAAGTGAGTGAGTGGGAGGGATGAGAGAGAGAGAGAGAGAGAGAGAGAGAGAGAGAGAGAGAGAGAGAGAGAGAGAGAGAGAGAGAGAGAGAGAGAGAGAGCGAGAGAGAGAGAGAGATGGGGGAAGTGAGTGAGTGGGAGGGATGAGAGAGAGAGAGAGAGAGAGAGAGAGAGAGAGAGAGAGAGAGAGAGAGAGAGAGAGAGAGAGAGAGAGAGAGAGCGAGAGAGAGAGCAACAATACCGCCAAGAGGAAAATAAGGAGCACATATCCGCTCATCTGCCTCTTTCACAACAACAGGAAATACGACCCGATCTCTCAGCAACAGTAGCTCTGCTTGTGATTCCGGCTCCGATTTCCAGTACCTTATGATTAGCAAGAGTTTCTGATCGCCCGTATGTGATATCGGTTATGTAGCTGTCGGATATTAGCCACATTACAGTATAGCTTTTTTACCCCTAAGCCAGG
>NC_061830.1:29746548-29751548 GCF_019202785.1 Penaeus chinensis
TGTTGTTGTTATTATTATTATTATTATTATTATTATTATTATTATTATTATTATTATTATTATTATTATTATTATTATTATTATTATCGTGATCCTCATCATCATCATCGTCGTCGTCGTCATTATTATTATTATTATTGTTATTGTTTTTATTATTATTATTATTATTATTATTGTTGTTGTTGTTGTTGTTGTTGTTGCTATTATTGTTATTATTGTTATTACTATTATTATTATTGTTATTATTATCATTATTATTTTTTTATTAATTGCAATGATAACATTGCACAAAATATGTATTATCTATTGATGAATTGCTCCAATTCTTGCAGGAAAAAGTACATTTAGTCTTTATGTAGCTATCGACCTGGAAAATTTCTGAAGAAGCCAGTTATTACGGGTTGATAAAACACATAGAAAAACATTAACACACTTGCATATGATAAAGAAAAAGAACAGGGAACCTCTCTTTTTTCGTTTCTGTTTCCTTATTACGTAACAAAATGGTCTAGTCAGGCCTTCCAGCATCTCGGCGACCTTTTCTTGACACGCTGGTACCATTTCGACCCATGTCTGCTGTCTTTCGCATATCTGTGGCTGTCTGTTGGGTTGTCTGCTCTGCCCACTTTCCCTGGTCTGTTTATATCTCCTTGCAGCCACACAATCACAGCACTGCATTAGTGGCAAGTTGCAGGCCTCTTTGCAATCCTTATTCGCGGGTCCGCTTTCTCATGTGCCATTTCTCAAAGTCTTTTGGCCGGGCGATAATTCCTCTTTACAATTAACGATGTAATTTACGCTAAATGTTTAATCTGTGCAGTCTCTGTGGGCCTTAACGCTGCAGATATACAGCCCCATTCCATGTTACAAGCCTTGTTTGTTCATTTTTTTTATTGCATACATTAGCGCAATTAATATTCTTGCTACCGTATTAAATTGGTAGCAGTATGTTTCGGCGTTGATATTTTTTCTGCGGCGTAAAGGATTAGTATACAAGGTGGATCCCGTGTTTCAATTTGGTCAGCTGACTGCACGCATACATCGCTCCCCCTATCTCTCCCTGCAGCCTTTCCTTTCGTGATAATTCTGAGTGGCTTTCCAGATGCAGCGCGGTATTTTCAATTCTGTTCTATCGTGAATTTTGTTTTGAAGGACATTGCCTTTAGGGATATGCTCCCCCCCCCCCCCTCTCTCTCTCTCGTCCTCCATTTCTCGCTCTTTCTCTTCCTCCTCCTCCTCCTCATCCTCATCCTCATCCTCATCCTCCTCCTTCCTCCTCCTCCTCCTCCTCCTCCTCCTCCTCCTCCTCCTTCTCCTCCTCCTCCTCCTCTTCCTCCTTTTCCTCCTCCTCCTCCTCCCCTCCTCCTCTTTCTTCTTCTTTTTCTTCTTCTTCTTCTTCTTCTTTTTTTCTTCTTCTTATTTTTCTTCTTCTTTTTCTTCTTCTTCCTCCTTCCCAGACTTATCTTTCTTGGGCTTGAGCGCCAAGTTTACATTGCTAATGACAAAGAGTGAGGCGGTGAGGTTTTGCAAGCATCTAACAGGAATGCAGGACGATAATCAGAAGATGTTATGTCTCTGCCTTAATTAACCAAAGCCATTCGATCTAATCCGCTTCCATAAAGTGCTGTCTGGGAGGCATTTACTGTGACTTTTATAGCAATTACAAGAGTACTGAGGCACATCGAAAGAGCTCGCTGGTGCTTGGCCATGCAGCGAATCGGCCGGCGCCAGTGTGAGGACCGCCGTTTGTTTTTTACGCTTATCTCTTCTTTATGAGATCATGTTATTCGGGAGTGTAAGAGCGAGGCGAATCCAGGATGCCGCTCGGGATTACTGCTGGGGAAATATCTCCTTAATTCTAATCCGTCTTTTTCTCGTTTTAGTCTTTATTCTTTTTTTTCTTCTCTGCTCGTCTCCTTCGTGTTTTTTTTTAATTATTATTTTTCTTCTTCGGTATTCTCCTTGGTCTCTTCCTTCTTCTTCTTCTCTTTTTCTTCTTCTTCTTCTTCTTCTTCTTCTTCTTCTTCTTTTCCTCCTCCGCCTCCTTGTCTTCTTCTCCTCCTTCCTCCCGTCATATTCTTCTTCTTTTTCTTCTTCTTCTTCTTCTTCTTCTTCTTCTCTTTCTTCTTCTTTTTCTTCTTCTTTTTCTTCGTCTACTTCTTCCCCCTCCCCCACCTTCTCTGAAATTGCCACACCTTCGTCCCCTTCCCCTCCCCCTCCCCCTCCTTGCCCCTCCCCCCGCTCCCACTCCTCTGCAGGTTGACATACAAGGGTTAATGTGATCTCAGCGTATCCGCCCGCCAGGCCTGAAGCTCTCCCGCCCGCGTGCCTTGGGAGGGCGTATGGGCGGAGGCATCTGCGGTGGGCGTATGGGCGGGTGGCAGATAATACGAGCGAGAGCACGACCGATGGTGGGGGGGGGGGCGGAGGCGGGAGGGGGAGGGATGGGGGCGGGGGGCGGTGACTAGTTCCAATGAGGACGGAATATCGTGAATGTGTGCATCTCTTGTGCGTTTGGTGCCTCGTTGCGCAAAGAGTTAAGAGTAAGAGGCAGGGGATTGGGAAAAGCGAAGGTTGCGTGGAAGATGAATGCGGAGATACAGGTAACCTGACATACGCCCGTATATGGCAGCTATGAGTTAATCCGTCACACCTTGACACCTTCACGTGCGCTGCATATTGAACGAGGTGATACAGGGGGACAAGGTCAGTGGGCGAGGAAGGAGGAGGGAGTTGGGGGGGGGGGGGAGAAGGGAGAGGGGAAATTGGGGATAACGAGAGCTATCTTACTTTACTTGTTTGTTTGTGCAGCTCGTAGATGTGTGTCGGGTCCTTTATTATAATGATTGTTTATTCTAAGTTCTTTTTCTTCCCCTCCTCTTCCTCTCCCTCTCCCCTCCTCCTCCTCTTCCTCCTCCTTCTTTTCCTCCTTCTTCTCCTTCTCCTTCTCTTTTTTCTTCTTCTTGTCCTTTTATTCCTTGTCCTACTCTTGCTGTCATTGTTATCATTATCGTCATTATTATTATTATTATTAATGGCTGTTTTTGTTATTGTTGATCTTATTGCTGCTCTACTTTTTTCTTATCATCATCAACGTCGTCATCACTATACCATGGCAGTGATGATAATAATGATTATTATTATTACTCTAATTTTCGTTGTTGTTATTATAGCTGTTATTATTATTATTACTATTATTATTGTTATTGATAATACTATCATCATCATCACCACCATCAACATCATCATCATTTTCATCTTCATATTTATCACTGTTTCAAGGTAGGCACTAAAGATGGAAGAAGCACCATTTCACAAGGACAGAAGTGCGTTCTGCTCCACCCAGTTTCGGTATTCAGGCCTGGGTGTGGGCGGCACGCTGCATCCGGCACTGTGAACCGGGCGTGTATGGTATTGGCACATCAAATGGTACATGCCCCCCCCCCCCCTCTTCTTCCTTCTTCCCTCTGCCCTCCGTACAAAAGTCGGCCGTAGGAGGAGCCTCCTGAACATGCTGTAAGTCTGATCGAATGATAAGTTACTTCCTCGCGTCACAGTCCCGTGCAGCTGTACAAACCCCGGTAGAGAAGGGGCGGGGAAGGGGTGGACGGGAACCGGTAAGGAGAAAGGGCGAGGGGAAAGGGGGGGGGGGGAGGGTAAGGAGAACGGCACGGAGGTCTGTAGAGAGGAAGGGGCAGAGGGTGCGGAGGTAGGCAGGGGGAGGGGGGAGGGGGCAGTGGCGTGCGTAGAGATTTCTTCTCACTGAATGGACTAATAGCAAAAAGTCGTACGATCAAGAAGAATGAGGAGCTGGTATCGGGGCCATGGCGATTAAATTCCGTGATGAGTATCGCTCACTCACGCCAGTAACTCTGATAGAAGACAAGCAAGTGACAGCGCCTAAAAATAAACGGTTCCACGCGAATATGATCGTGCAGATTGTAAGGTGGCAAGGTTTGCAGTGGTTGTTATAGATTCATAAATTCTAATAAAGATTTTAATCAATTCGTTATTACGATTATAATTAACCTTATTAAGGTATTAATGGCGCTTGTAGCAGCACTAAGCTCAAAAATGCATTTTAATGTGCCAAAAGGCTTAAGTCTTTGGTTTGAATCATCACTGGTTGCTATGAAAAAAAAAACTATACTGTCGACCCTTGGAAAATCAGTTAACATTTAAATAAACTAGTGTTGTCATTAAACTTATATCCTCGTGATGCAATACCTCGTCAGTTTTCAATCAGTACCAATAGCTTATCTCGTTTACATAGTTAAGAAAAGGTTAGAATAATGTTTTAATGTGAAGTCCAATATAGATAATTTTGATAAATAATTCGGTTTATTTTCGCTTGGCTGCATTCGGCATTTTGAACAGGCAATATGCGCTTTGTGTAGACGCCTGAATTTCATATCAGTATTTTTTCTTTTGTGTGTTTGCTTATATGCATTTATCTTCCATCAGTAAAATTACTCACTCTTTCAGCCGTCTAAAAATAACACTCCGGTTTCATAGAAGTTTGGATTGTCTCATGTGCGCATAAACAAGAGAGCTTCAGCAGGCATATTACACGAGATAAAATACTGGCTGATATCTGAGAGCTCGTATTTAGGAGTGGCCGAGAAAATATATTGTTGGGGAGGTTTTGGGCGTTCCTACTCATACCCGTAGTGTGTGTGTGTGTGTGTGTGTGTGTGTGTGTGTGTGTGTGTGTGTGTGTGTGTGTGTGTGTGTGTCCCTTCTTCCCTCCTCATTTCTTCCCGTCTTCTCTCTTCTCTCCTTCTCTCCTCCCTAACTTCTCCTGTGCCTCTTTCCCTTTGTATCTCAACTTTTCTGTTATTTCTTCACCCGCTCCAGCCCGCCCCTGTCACTGTCTCTCTCAGCCACAGCCAGCGAGCAGATGACATAATGTTGGTTGACGATAAAGAGCAGTGACACCTCAGAACTTAATCCATTTTCAAGCAAGGCAGTGAGACACGTTCCTTCATCGCCAGACATAA